>NC_085136.1:86512433-86812433 GCF_035046485.1 Aedes albopictus
CCATATTCAGCAGAGAACCAGTAAGGTGCCGTTGTATGCTGCATACACGTGTGCTTTTTGCAGTTGAGAAAGACCTAAGGACTTTAAACGTTCAGTGCGACTGGAAGCGATTGACCCAGGACCGAAAGCAGATGAGGCGAATGCTTCATTCGGCGTAGACTCACTGCTACGAGTTTTAGCCAATTAAGTATCAAGTAGTACACTCAAAGCAGTGTATCACAGATAAAATCTGGAGGAAGATAGAGGAGCGAGGGAACGCCAATACCACGCCAATAGAGCAAGCGAAAACACGAGGAGCCAAAGCTGTAGCCCATCAGCGCTAGAAGGCTCTCGAGAAGGAAGTGAAACGCTCATGTAGACGCGACAAAAGAGCGTAGACGGACTTCCTAGCCGACGAAGGCGAGAAAGTTGCAAACACCGACGACATCCGTTTCCTCTACGATATTTCACGTCGCCTTAGTGGGACCAAGACGAATGCTACGATGCCCGTGAACGACACGGCTGGACAGTTACTGACCGACCCGGCTGACCAATTAAAACGCTGGTTCGAGCACTTTGGAAATCTTTTTCAAGTGTCTGTCACGCCATCAACACCTCAGCATGATCCGCCAAGAGTTGGACGCATTACCCGTGTCAACACCGAAGCTCCATCAGTGCAGGAGATAGAAACAGCCATCCGTAGCATGAAATCGAACAGGGCCCCAGGGGTCGATCGCATTTCAGCTGAGATGATAAAAGCTGACCCCGTAGTATCCGCACAACTACTGCATCAATTATTTTGCAACATATGGGAAACCGGGACATTTCCGGCCGTCTGGATGCAAGGCGTCTTAGTAAAGGTACCCAAAAAGGGTGACCTGACTGTATGCGATGATTGGAGGGGCATCATGTTACCACAATGTTACTGTGTATCGTTTTCAAAAACCTTTGCAAAGCGATCCTTAACCGGATACAGAAGAAGATTGACGCAACTCTCCGACGGCAGCAAGCAGCATTCCGTGCCGGACGATCCTGTGTGGACCATATTGTCACGCTCTCTGGCGCAAGAGTGTCCCTGAGAAAATCATCGGCCTCATTGAAGCACAGTACAGAGCATTTTCGTGCAGAGTACTGCACAACGGTGTTTGCTGGAGTGAGACAAGGATGCATACTATCACCGCTACTGTTCCTCATCGTAATCGGCGAGATCCTGGTTGGTGCGATTGACCGTGAGCCAAATCGTGGATTGCTGTGGCAACCCATTACCATGGAGCACCTAAATGACTTCGAACTGGCTGATGACGTTGTTCTCCTAGCTCAACGGCGCTCTGATATGCAGAGCAAGTTCGATGATCTTGTCAATCGATCCTGAGCGACACGTTTTACCATCAACGTCAACAAGACCAAATCGTTGGATGTAAACACCGCCAAACCTTCCTGCTTTACGGGTAGCTGACCAATCAATGGAGAATGGTGAAAGCTTCCAAAATCTTGGTAGTCAAATGGCGGCACCAAGATCGACATAGATGCACGGATCAAGAAGGCGAGGGCTGCTTTTGCGAGTTTAAGAAATGTATGGAAAAACAACCAGATCAGTCGACGCACCAAAATCCGAATTTTTAACTCGAACGTGAAATCTGTGCTGCTATACGCCAGTGAAACCTGGTGTGTATCAATGGAGAACACGCAACGGCTGCAGGTCTTCATCAATAGATGCCTGCGGTATATAATTCGTGCATGGTGACGTCATAATTGGATCTCCAACGTGGAGCTCCATCGTCGATGTCATCAAAAGCCGATAGCGACGGAAATTCGGGAGCGAAAGTGGAGGTGGGTTGGCCACACTCTACGCCGGGCATTAGACTGGAACCCAGCAGGACATTGCAGTAGAGGCAGAGCCAAAGGCTTATGGCGGCGCAGCTTCAACAACGAAATCTAGCAAATCGACAGAAATTGGACCTGGCCACAGGTCAAAGCGATGGCTGCCAATCGCCCAGGATGGAAATCCTTCAATTCGGCCCTCTGCACCACCGTGGGTGCCCAGGACTGAAAGTAAGTAAGGCGGGAGCTCGTAAGTTTCCGAACGTCAGTTGAATGGTTTCTTCGCGTTACGCGCTGTTACCATAGAAAAACTCATCGAATAAGTTTTCCAGACATTGACCCTCGACGCGTGAAGCGACGGTCGCGTGTTCTGTTCAACAGAAGAGAAAAAAACCCCGGTGCTTGCCTACCCGTAAACAACCGGGATGCTCCTTTTGGTGGAAATGCAAAATCTTCTTTATATTTTAATATTTTACCCTTGTATCTTTTAATAGTCAAGGGGAATAGTTGTGCGAAGAAATGCATGGTACTTCTCCCATTTGCAACCTCCCCCTTTTGCTGGTAGCCAAAAATAGGGTCTGGGACCATTTGGGCAGGAGCACCTATTTTGGGTACTTGCTGCTATAACTCAGTCAATTTCAAACCGATTGGCTTGAATTTTTGAACATAGCTAGATACTGCGCCATCCTGATCGAGTTTCAAAAATCAAGTCAATCGGTTCAAAATTGTCTGAGTTATAGCAGCAAGTGCCCAAAATAGGTGCTCCTGCCCAAATGGTCCCAGACCCTACGTGCCTTTTTTGTATTTTTTTTAGGAAATTCTACATGTTTTTGCTCAAATTTCATCGTTTTGCTAATCATCAATAGTTTTGGCTGATCCTTGACATGCAATGTATCACTACCTATCATATCTGTTGAATCCCAGAGCTATTCTACGACCTCCAAAGTACTCCGAAATTTGTATCACAAATCCAACATCATAAACCATATTTTATACACGATGAATGATCACAGAACATAGTCTACGGCACTCAAAAAGCCTGAAAGCACCTCTAGAAAATTCATGGTACATGAATTAGGTGACCTAGGTCATCCAAACTACTCTAGAATTATTTTTTTAAGATCGACTGAATCTAACATCATTTGTGTTCACTCTGTTCAAGAAATTTAGTCACGTTGATGTCCATTACACCACGCAATGCTACGAGCAACTTGATACTGTGGTAGTTGGGCATTCCGTGAAATGCAAATGGCATCCAATACACTTTGAAGTTTGGGTTACGATATCTACATACTGTATCACGCCTGAATTGTAAAAAACAGTCGAGGAACGTAGTCTATACTGTTGATGGAGCATCAGTGCACTACTATAATGCTTTTGATACATGCATGGGTTATTCCAGGCTTTCCAAACTATTCTAGAATTAGGACCTTCAAGGTCTACGGGCTCTACTCTTGTTTCTCTTCACTCTATCGGCATAATTCTTTCACAATGATGTCTGTTGCACCTCATAACATTACGATATCAACATCAAGGGATCAAGTGATGCCTTCAAAAATTCCTCCACGTTGTCCTCCACAAATCCATCCCGGAATTCCTCTAACAACTCCTACAGAGGATTTTCCAGGAATTCCTCACAGGAATTCCTCTGGAAACTCCTCAAGGGATTCCTTGTGGAATTCCTCTATGAATTGTCCAAGGAATTCCAAGGATGCCTGCAGAGATTCCTCCTGGATTTAACCAAGAATTCATCCAGGGACTTCTCCATGGAATCCTCCTGGGATTTATCCCCGAATCCCACCAGGAAATTCCTACAAAATTTCACCAGGAATTCCTCCTAGGATTCCTGCAGTAATTCATCAGGGGATTCCTCCCAGGGGTTCCCCCCCAGAATTCCTTCAAAGTTTTCTCCTGCAGGTATTGCTCCATGGAATCCTCCAAGAGTTCTTCTTGCGATTCCCCTAGGAATTCCTCCTGGGATTCCTCCAGAAACTCTGCCCCGTTTACAATCGGAAATTCCTTTATGAATTCTATCACAAATTCATTCAAGAAATCCTTCAGGGACTTCTCAAGAAATCCATCAAGGGATTCTTCCAAGGCTTCGGTTTGGACTTCTTCATGGAACTCCTTCAGGAATTCCTCAACTAATTCCTCCATAAGCTCTTCCCGTAACAGCTCCAAGAAATTCTCTAGAGATTCCCCCAGAACTCCTTAATGAATTGCTCTGCAAAATCCTCTTGAAGGAATTCCATCAATCATTCCTCAAAGAATTCCTCCAGGAATTCCACCAGGGATTCCTCCTGGGATTTCTCCAGAAATTCCTCCAGGGTATACTCTCGGGTATATTCCTGAAATTCATCCAGCAAATACGTCAGAAATTTCTTCAGAATTTACTCCTTCACTAATTATTACACGAATTCCTCCAGAAATTGTTCCGGAAAATATTCCTGGAATTGCTAGAAGAAATATTCTAGTTATTCTTCCAGGAATTCCTCCAGAAATAACTACAGGAACTCCTACAGAAATTGCTGTAGGAATTATTATAGTATTTCCCCCAGAAATTCCTCCAGGAATACATGAATTGTTCCAGAAAGTTCTCTAGGAATTCCTCCAAGATTTCCTCCAGAAATTTCTTCAAGAAATTCTTGGAGGTATTGTTGTAGGACTTCTTGGAGAAATTCCTGAAAGGATTCGTCAAGGAATTCCTGAAGAAATTCGTGGAGAGATTCTTGGTAGAATTCTTGGAAGAAGTCTTGGGGGTATTAATGAGGAAATTCTTTGAAGGGAATTCAGGAAGGGATTGTTGAAGGAATTCTTGGCGGATTTTCTGAAGGAATTCTTGGAGAAATTCCCTGGAGGGATTCCTGTTGATATTTCTAGAGGAACTTCTGAAGGATTTCCTGGAAAAATCCTGAATATGTTTACAGAAAAATCCCTGATGGTATTCCTTACGAAGTTTATAAAGGAATCCCTGGCCAAATTCCTGGAGGAATTCTTGGGGGAATTTTTGACAGAAGTATTCGAGCAGGTCATGGAGAAATTCTTATAAGTGTTCATGTAGGAACACTCATAGATAGACCTGGAAAAGTAGTTGCCATAATTGTGTTTTTCGTGCAACGCACAATACATTGCAACCTGTACTTGTTTTCGATATTCTAACCGGTGCTACATATTGACTGCCCTGAACTTCTGGAAATTCAATTTTACGTTCCTTTGTAACAACTTCGATATGCCCCCATGCTCACCATTCTAACTATGGTTATAACAATCCCATTGTTTCGTGTATTCGCGCGTTTAATATTGTTTGTGAAGAACTTGATTTCGATATGTCCAAAAGTGTATTCAAAAACCGAATAAGAAGACCGCAGAACTCCGAGATCTCACAGAAATTTACATTACGGAGATGCTCGACACCCACGTACAGCGGTTGAGTGCTCTTGCGAAACTATTGTGGCGTTATGGAGAATGCTCGAAGCGGAAAGAACAAAACTGGATGTTCAACTTTAACGAAAGGGAGTTCTACAACTGCATCCGAAACAACAAGCCTGATTATGGACAAGGCCTTCCAGAGATTGGTGACGTCACACAGTTCTGGGCCAATCTATGGGAGAACCCTGTCCAGCACAGCGACGATGGGATGTGGTTGGCAGAAGAAGAGCGACAGTAGTGTAATGGAGTTGGAGACACGACCGCGGTAGTAGTAACCGCCCGGCATATACGTGAGGATACCCGGTAAGTGTACCAGAAATTTTTGATAATAATATTCACGACAATTCACGGGCGGATGGTGGAATGCTAGAAGACTCCACGCAGCTACCAGAGCTCATTACCATCTTCTGCCGAAGAACCAAAACACAGCTGATCGAGCAAAGTACAGACCAATAACGTACCTTTCGAATATGTACAAAGTGCTGTCGTCGGTAATAGCGAGGAGGATACAAGACCACTGCGATGCCAACAACGTGATGACCGAGGAACAAAAAGCTAGGTCACCATAGATGCAGTCATTGTGGGTCAAGTTACCGAAAAGCAGAGATAACCTGAGCATGGCGTACATCGACTGCAAGAATTCGTACGACTCAGTATCGCACTCGTACCTTCTTAGGTACAGCAGTTGTAACAGTGCGATGTTCAGGTGGCCGCCACAGCCGTCAGGCTGCGGAAGGGGCCAGCAGGGACACAGATAGCTCTGGTTCAGCTACCTGTGGCGGATGTTAAAAAATCCGTTAAAGTAGGGAGTATTAAGGTGGGCTGGTGTGTTTGTCACCTGACATTCCACGAGCCACCTGAGGTTTGCTTCAGGTGTCTGGAACCAGGACACAAGTCGTGGGACTGCAAAGGCCCCGACAGGCGCAAACTGTGTAGGCGATGCGGCGCTGAAGGTCATAAGGCCCAAAGCTGCACGAGTCCGCCCATATGCATGATCTGTACCGGGAAAACCTCGAAAAACAGACATGCGATGGGTGGTCCAGGGTGCCCGGCCTTTAAGAAAGCCGCAGTGAGCAACAAATCACAGTGCAGGTAACGCAGCTGAACCTGAACCACTGTGATGCGGCTCAGCAACTGCTTTGTCAGGCGGTTTCTGAGTGGGAGACGGATATCGCCATCATTTCGGACCCATACCGAGTACCCGCCGGCAACGGCAACTGGGCCTCGGATGGGACCAGGAAAATGGCGGCGATATGGACGACGGGTAAATACCCCGTGCAGGAGTTGGTGTCTACTACCTATGAGGGCTTCGTGGTCGCCAAAGTAAACGGGGTCTTCTTCTGTAGCTGTTATGCGCCTCCGCGGTGGCCGATCGAGCGGTTCACGCAGATGCTGGACCGCTTAACGACCGTGCTAACAGGGCGAAGGCCGGTGGTAATAGCGGGTGACTTTAATGCCTGGGCTGTGGAATGGGGAAGCCGTTTCACGAACCAGCGGGGTCAGATCCTGCTAGAAACACTGGCCATCTTAGATGTCGACTTGGCTAACGTCGGTACCAAGAGTACCTATAGTCGAAACGGAGCGGAGTCAATTATTGACGTGACCTTTTGTAGTCCTGGCCTAACAAGTAGTTCGAACTGGAGAGTAGATGATGGCTACACTCACAGCGACCACCTGGCGGTTCGCTACAGTATCGACTACAACAACAGCAGACAGCGGATAGAAGAAGAGGCGGCTAGGCCAAGGCCAAGCCCTCGTAGGTGGAAGACATCATACTTCGACGAAGAGGTATTTAGGGAAGCGCTCCGCCGTGAGCGAAACTTACTCGGTTTAGACGGCGATGAGCTGGTAGCGGTGCTCTCACGTGCGTGTGATGCGACCATGCCTAGGAGAGTCCACCCTAGAAATGGGAGGCCACCGGCTTACTGGTGGACCGACGCGATTGCGGACCTGCGCCGCGCCTGCCTACGGGCTAGGCGGCGGATGCAGCGAGCACGATCAGAGGAAGAGCGAAACGAACGGCGGGTGGTGTTCGCCGCTGCAAAAGCCGCGCTCAAGACCGAGATAAGAGCAAGCAAGAAGGCCTGCTTTGAGGGTCTCTGTCAGAGTGCCAATACGACCCCGTGGGGTGATGCCTACAGGATCGTTATGGCCAAGACGAGAGGTGCGATGGCTCCTACAGAGCAATCTCCAGAGATGTTGGAGGGGATCATTGGAGGACTTTTTCCGCGTCATGATCCTAGTCCTTGGCCTCCTTTCGTAGGACAGCCGGGGACTGGGGCTGGCGATGAGGAAAGGGTCACCGATGTGGAACTTGCGGGGATAGCTAAGTCCCTTAGCGTAGGTAAGGCCCCAGGTCCGGACGGAGTACCGAACCTGGCCTTAAAAGTAGCTATTGCAGAAGCTCCCGAGATGTTCAGGTCTGCTATGCAGAAATGCCTGGACGAGGGAGTTTTCCCAGAAGCTTGGAAGAGGCAGAGCCTGGTACTATTGCCAAAGGCGGGGAAACCACCCGGAGACCCGTCGGCATATAGACCAATATGCTTGATTGACACGGCGGGGAAGGTGCTCGAAAAGATCATCCTCAATAGAATGTTAAAGTTCACTGAGGGCGTAAATGGTCTCTCGAGCAACCAGTATGGCTTCCGGAAGGGGAGGTCCACCGTAGACGCTATCTTGTCGGTTACAAAAACCGCCGAGAAAGCACTCGAGCCTAAGAGGAGGGGAATTCGCTTTTGCGGGGTAGTGACTCTGGATGTAAGGAATGCATTTAATAGCGCCAGTTGGGCTGCTATTGCTGATGCGCTCTTGCGTCTGGGGATACCGGAGTACTTGTACAAGATTCTCGGAAGCTACTTCCAGAATCGCGTACTAGTATACGACACGGAGGTGGGTCGGAAGTGCTTTCACATAACCTCAGGAGTCCCGCAAGGTTCCATCCTGGGTCCGGTGTTATGGAATGTCATATACGACGAGGTGTTGAGGTTAGAGTACCCAGTGGGAGTGGTGATTGTCGGATTTGCCGACGATATTACGCTCGAAGTCTACGGTGAAACGATCGAGGAGGTGAAGTTGACTACCGACCACTCGATCAAGGTTGTGGAGGCGTGGATGCGGTCCAGAAAACTGGAGCTGGCTCACCACAAGACAGAGGTGACGGTTGTGAACAACATGCAGTCGGCGCAGCAGACGGAGATCAGTGTAGGAGAGTGCACTATCCTGTCGAAGCGCTCTGTCAAGCACTTGGGCGTGATGATCGACGATAAGCTTACCTTCGGTAGCCACGTCGATTATGCCTGTAAAAGAGCCTCCACAGCTATTGCGGCACTGTCCCGGATGATGTCCAATAGCTCAGCGGTGTACGCCAGTAAGCGCAAGCTTCTGGCTAGTGTTGCTACGTCCATACTTAGGTATGGCGGCCCGGCGTGGGGTACCGCGCTAAGTACTGAATGCTACCGACGGAAGCTGGAAAGTACTTACAGGCTTATGTGTCTGAGGGTTGCAAGCGCGTACCGTACCGTGTCACACGACGCTCTCTGTGTCATTACTGGTATGGTGCCCATCAGCATTCTTATCAGTGAGGATATGGAGTGCTTCGAAATGCGCGGCACAAGAGGCATACGCAAGACTGTCAGGATGGCCTCTATGGTCAAATGGCAGCGCGCGTGGGACAGTTCCACCAAAGGAAGGTGGACCCATAGGTTGATACCGAGGGTAGATAGTTGGATTAATAGGCGCCATGGGGAAGTTTCATTCCACCTGACACAGGTCCTTACAGGTCATGGTTGCTTCCGACAGTATCTACACCGTTTCGGGCATGCGGATTCTCCCGAATGCCCAGTGTGCAATGGTTTAGAGGAAACGGCGGAACACGTTTTGTTCGTGTGCCCGCGTTTTCGCACAATGCGTGACCGCATGCTTGCCACATGCGGGGAGGACACAACTCCGGACAACTTGGTCCAGAGAATGTGTAGGGATGAGATTAGCTGGAATGCCGTTTCAACGGCTATCACCCATATCGTCTGGGAGCTACAAAGGAGGTGGCGCGTGGACTCGGAGAATGGCTAGTCCAGATGCAGTACAAGAGGTGGTCCAGGGGTTCGAAGTCGGCTTCGTAGGTCATACCGGTGCCCTGCGGTCGAGATCGACCCTTACAGCGATTAAGTGGCCGCGGAGAGGAAGTCCCGGTAGCGGTGCTGTCGTGGCGTCAGTCTACTGGGTTGGATCTGAGCCCGCGGTTGGAAAGGGGTCCCCGGCAAGGGTCGGGGTAGGTGAGACCCTGCTGTCTGCAACCTACGGATGCAGCTGATAAGGCCTGAAGGGTAGTGATACCCTTGCCTTCAGCAGGTCAGATCGGGTTGCATGTGGGCATCAGTTCTTGATGTCCGCTCAGCAGTAGGGCGCGGGCGGGGTTGACCCTGCCCGCCTTCCGAGGACAAAGGGAGTGGCGAGGACCGCTCGGGAAACTGGCTAAGCGCCAGCATGCTATCGTGATGGACTCTCCAGTGCGAGTCATCGATGTTCGTTGCTGCTAGGCTACGGCAGCTAACCTTGAGGGTGCGATATGCACTAGCCCCTCTCTGAAGCAATACCTTCTTGGTGGTTCCGGAGAGACGTAGGGTTTGGCGACCATAGGAATGTGTTTTAGTGGGTCGAGGAGAGAGTAGTCCTGGCTTCTACCGGCATTGTAGAAGACGGCCTCATCCCCACACTACCCTAACCTTCCTGTTAGGGTGTCTGATGAGCAGATTTATCCCCCTATGGTTTAGAAGGAAAAAAAAAAAAAAAAAGGTACAGCAGTTGTACAAGGTAGACGGGAACGTCATCAGTAGGGACAATGGGAATTCGCGGCAAAATTTCTTAAATTTCGCGGCTCCCTATTTTTGACCGTATCGTTGAAGAAAACGCCAATTTTGCATGCGAAATGAAGAAGTTGGTTGGTTTTTGTGAGGCGTAAACGTAAATTCACAGAAAAAGTAACAAGTTTGATGAAAAATCGAAAAAAAGATGTAAAATTGTTCAAACTTTTATTATGCCGAGCTTGGAATCGTCAATTGGTCTACACTGTTAAAAATTACCAGCTAATTTATGCTTTAAAACTAATAAGTTGTGGAATTTTCAGTTTATTTTCTAATTATTGTCAAAACTCGCGGCATTTCGCGGAATTTCTTAAATTTCGCGACCGTTGCCCAATTTCGTGGATTTCGCGGCTTCCAAGAAATCGCAATTTTCCATTGTTCCTAGTCATCAGCCTGATGCAACACGCGATGGGGATGGGGATCACGAGTTGCCGTCCAGAACTTTCAGCATAAGGAGAGGGATATTTCAAGGCGATACCCTTAGTCCACTATGGTTCTGCCTTTCGATGAACCCCCTCAGCAGAGCACTCAACCAATGCGACTATGGTCATCCATCGAGAGAGTCAACCTGCCACACGCAGCGAGAGGAAGAAGCGTCACCAATATCCAGGCACTATGGGTCTCCCAGATCCAGCAGTTGCGGACATATTTCGTAGAATGCCAGAACCGTCATGTAATGTACCGAACTGTATGTGAACCTGACCACGGTTACAGCACAGACACACAGACATACTACGGTTTATCAACAACTACCTTCAATACAACGAATATGTATTGCCAATTCTTTATATTTATATAGAGTAATTTTGGTTGCTTCGACAAGTAATAAAAGACTGACCGGGGTTGATCACCGTGAACGATTATTATGCGGTTTTATTAGCAATTATCGGTGAAAAATATATATTTTTCACCGATAATTGCCAATAAAACCGCATAATAAGTAATAAAAGAGATCAATCTATATTTCAACCTAAGCTCGAACGAGCATATATGAAGTCGTTGAAACGAGATTGATAAAAAGCAGTTCAAATTTTACGCAGTTTACTATATGAAACTATCTATGTTACAATAGATCAACAATTGGTCGCAGTGGAAATGTACGACAAAACAGGAAAAAAATGAGACTATCTGACCCCATTTTAAATCGTTAATTCACCTCCGTGTATCTACCGTAGAACGTCTCGTGGTCTATGGAGGGTCCCTGAGAATAGACCAAGTCTTATCAGCCAACATTATGTGTATCTGAATTGATCCATTGAAAGAAAACGTAGGTAATCCAAGAGGTAATCGAATTTTTCAAATGATTTATGTAGTTTTAAAGATTTTGGACCACCCTAACAGCAAGTTATAGGTAATTTCAATGCCAATACATTGATTGTAAGGGCCCATATAGCCGAGGCGGTAAACGCACGGGTATTAAGCATGACCATGCTGAGGGTGACGGGTTCGATTCCCGGTCGGTCCAGGATCTTTTCGTGAAGGAAATTTCCTTGACTTCCTTGGGTATAGAGTATCTTCGTGCCTGCCACACGATATACACATGCAAAATGGTCATTGGCAGCGGAAGCTCTCAGTTAAAAACTGTGGAAGTGCTCATTGAACACTAAGCTGAGAAGCAGGCTTTGTCCCAGTGAGGACGTTACGCCAAGAAGAGGAGAGAGGAGAGGAGGTAAAGGGCTCCAGGGAGGAATCACCGCGCCCGCCACCTCGAATTTATATCAACGGCTCCTTTTTGAGAGATGACTCTTTAAAAAAAGTTATTTTTCGAAGAAAACAAGCTAATATCTTTTTTAACTATGAGAGATAGAACAATGAGCTCTTTCGAAAAAATATGCGTCATTGATAGTTCCAGAAGTGCTCGGATCAAAGTTTTCACGAGAAACGGAATGGAACGGAATCGACGAAACGAATGGTTCGACGAAGAGTGCAGAACGGTTTTGGAGGAGAAGGACGCAGCGCGGGCGGTAATGCTGCAGCATGGAACCCGACAGAATGTGGAGCGATAGAGACAGAAGCGGAAGCAACAGAGCCGTCTCTTCCGGGAGAAAAAGCGCCGCCTGGAAGAAGCGGAGTGCGAAGAAATGGAACTGCTGTGCCGTTCTCAAGAAACACGGAAGCTCTATCGAAGCTCAACGCATCTCGCAACGGCTTCGTGCCGCGAGCCGAAATGTGCAGAGATAAGGGTGATCGAAAGGTGGAAGCAACACTTCGATCAGCACCCGAATGGCGTGGAGAACGTAGGCAAGGGAGACCATGGCAACGAAGGAAACGACGATGCCAGTGCAGCGGAGGACGCAAATCAACCAGCTCCCACGCTGAGGGAAGTTAAGGATGCCATTCATCAGCTCAAAACCAACAAAGCAGCTGGTAAGGACGGTATCGCAGCAGAACTCATCAAGATGGGCCCAGAAAAGTTGGCCACCTGTCTGCACCGGCTGATAATCAGGATCTGGGAAACCGAACAGCTTCCGGAGGAGTGGAAGGAAGGTGTAATCAGCCCCATTCACAAGAAAAGCAACCATTTGGAATGTGAGAATTTCAGAGCGATAACTATTTTGAATGCTGTTTACAAAGTGCTATCCCAGATCATCTTCCATCGTCTGCCACCTAAAACTAATGAGTTCGTGGGAAGTTGACGGCCGGTCAACAATGCAACGGACCAGATCTTTACCGTACGGCAAATCCTCCAGAATATTGCCGTGAATACCAGGTCCCAATGCATCACCTGTTAATCGACTTCAAAGTGGCATACGACAGTATCGACCGCGCAGAGCTATGGCGAATCATGGAACGGCTTTCTTGGAAAGCTGGCTAGACTGATTAAAGCAACGATGGACGGTGTGCAAAACTGCGTAAGGGTTTTGGGTGAACTATCCAGTTCATTCGAATCTCGCCGGGGACTGCGACAAGATGACGGACTCTCATGGCTACTCTTCAACATCGCTCTGGAAGGTGCCATGCGACGAGCCGAACTCAACAGCCGGGAAATGATTTTCTCAAAACCGGCTAATTTGTGTGCTTTGCGGACGACATGGACATTATCGCCAGAACATTTGGAACGGTGGCAGAGCTGTACAGTGTACACCCGCCTGAAACGCGAAGCAGCAAAGGTCGGACTGGTGGTGAATGCCTCAAAAACAAAGTACATGCTGGTAGGCGGAACCGAAAACGACCGGATCCGTCTGGGTAGTAATGTTACGATAGACGGGGATACTTTCAAGGTGGTGGAGGAATTCGTCTGCCTCGGATCCTTACTGACGGCTGACAACAACGTGAGTCGTGAAATTCGGAGGCGCATCATCAGCGGAAGTCGGGCCTACTACGGGCTCCAGAAGAAACTGCGGTCTAAAAAGATTCACCCATGCACCAAATGCACCATGTACAAAACGCTAATTAGATCAGTGCCCAAGTAACAAAACTAGTTGAATAACAGTTTCTTAAGCTAAAGTTTGCTTAAGAGTTGTTTGTTCCACTCTTATACAACAAAAATGTTTGTTGGGTGGTCCTCTGCGGACACGAGACATGGACCATGCTCGAGGAGGACCTGCAAGCACTCGGAGTTTTCGAGCGACGCGTGCTAAGGACGATCTTCGGCGGTTGCAGGAGAACGATGTGTGGCGGAGAAGGATGAACCACGAGCTCGCTGCACTTTACGGCGAACCCAGCATCCAGAAGGTGACCAAAGACGGAACGATACGGTGGGCAGGCCATGTTGCAAGAATGCCTGACAACAACCCTGCAAAGCTGGTGTTTGCAACTTATCCGGTTGGCACAAGAAGGCGTGGAGCGCAGAGAGTACGATGGGTGGGCCAGGTGCAGCGTGATCTGGCAAGCGTTAGGCATGATCGACGTTGGAGAGCTGCAGCTGCAAATCTAGTATTATGGCGTTGTCGCTGAAGGGCGCTACTAACGATCAATTCGGTGGAAGAACTTCTACCGATTGTTACTCCATTGAATGTGCTTCGTAAGGTCGTAAATGGAGCTTGATATGATGCATTGGAAATTGAAACAACGATCGGCAGGTGATCCCTACCATGGGGAATTTGGAGAACCCTCCATGTACACTCCAGCGAAAGTGAGTTCGAAAAGATTGAAAGGTATAATCAGCTGTCTTTAGGACAGCCAATCCGGCAATATTCATGCAACAGGTTGAACGTGGTCTAAATAGCTAACGTGGTCATTGCCGAAACTGAGAAGTTATAGCCGTAAACTGAACAGATTAGGGCGATACTGTTGACGTCTACAAAGTATTTCCGTTACACCTGTCGACCATGAAAACTCAAATCAAACATCATCTGGTGCCCGTAGATGAATGGCATGAAAGCCAATCACCCATAAGCAAACAACTTTCGACGGAGGGCCCATACCAAACCTAGCTCCCGGCCGTCGGATCGATTAGCCGTCTAAATCGGGGTAATTTACAGCAAACAGCGCGACCGAAATCAATCATCGCATTCGCGTGGTCGGCCATAAAATCAAACGCTTCCGAATCCGTTCCGCGGCCGGCTTATAGGTATCCTACTCCGTTTGATTGGTTTATGACCAGCTTTATTTGACTAAGAGTGTAGGTATCGTTTCGCGCCGTTGACTGATACCTGACTGCTGACGATAGGAACATTCCCATTAAAATGCAATTATAATCTAATCGGATGAGCGACGCCCGGCAACCGATTAATGGCTCAGCAGAAGCCAGAAGGTATTTGAGGATGAATGAAATTTTCCGCGGCGATTGTCAGTGTCAGCGAAGTAGCTTCGACGCTTCGACTGCCCACGTGCTCGGCGAGTTCACAATACGCTACCGGCTTCGAAAAACGGCCGATTTTTGGTGTAAACAATGCGGTGCGAAAGGAATGGTCTCACCCGAAGAGCGGTACAACCGGAGGTTCCGTTCGACGCATGCGCTTCCGGTGGCCCGGCTGACAGCAGCACCCGAACTTCGACCGTTGGTCGCCTGTTGGAATGTGGAAATGCTGTCGGTTCGGTTGGCGCCGTTTCTGATGCAGATCCCGGAGCGCGGGATTTTGCCAAACAGCCGTCCACAACGCTCTGCCGGAATGCGGATTCGGAAGACGGTTTCAGTTTATGTTTGAACGTTGACCGGTTCTGTCGCGAATTGTTAGAAAGCCGCCGTGGATTGCCCCGGAAGTATCCCCGTTCGGAAAGGGTAGACAGACACTTCAATCAGTCAGTGTAGTGCAGTGGTGGTGGGCGTTCTCCAGAAATAGCCCTTTTCCTGTCGGGCGCCGTGCCGTTCGTCAAGTGCGTGATCTTCGGGGTCAGTGTCAATCACAAGGATTCATAGCCCATAGCCATAGCCATACAGGAATGCAAATTTCTCACGGTCAGTTGCGAATCGACTCGTGGTGAGAGACCGTCCGTCCATTCGTTTATCCTAGCGCAAGTTACAACAGGTTCTGATGGCCTTCCAAAGGATGACGACGATAGAAATGTAGAGTTTTATCACAAAGGGAAATCTTGCCATTTGTCACGACACGGACGGCTACCGTTGCTTGTCATCGTCATTGTGGCCCCAGCGCAGTTGCCGCTAGGAATATAAATATCCGGTCCGGTGTCCCCGGATTGTGACTTGTGAGGATAGTGACGTGTTGATGTTGATGTGACTTTCTCGTGGGGTGAAATGGATCCAACGGAACATGCAAACACGTTGGATTAAGAAGAAAGGCTAATTAGTTTTGACGTGACCAACTGGTGCGCTATTCAGTCCAGTCCAGTCGGTGGATGGACCGGACATCCATCGGTGGGATCAGGAATCACACTGTACGGAATATTGGGTTTAGGTGTTGGTTGTGACAAGACCGGACGGAAGTGCTTCAGACGTGGGTGGTGTTATAGAATTTTGTACCGTTTTGTAGACGCAAATGAAGGCAAAACAAGTGTGGAAAGAGTGTTTGTGAAGTGAGACATTTTGTCGAAAATATTGTTCTACAAAAATATTAAATGAAAAGGTGCAATCGTTAAGAAGACATCTTTAAAAGTAAGAGAAAATTAGCAACTTTACGGAGATTTCAACGGATGTGATTACAATCTACGTGAAGCTTGAAGTAAGTAGAAAAAGCATATTACTTTGAAAATACACAATTTTACAAAGTACAATAATAACAAGAAAGACTTAAGTAATTCACAAATTAGTTAAGCAAATGTCTGTCGATTCTGTAACTATACAACTGAGACTTCTCACCATTTGTTATGTGACTGTCCAGCACTTTTTGTACGTAGAAGACAATATTTCAACAAGGGTATTCTAAATCCTTTTGAAATTTGGTTGAAAAATCCGAATTTGATGGTTGATTTTATCCTAAAAATCATCCCAGATTGGGGTAGGTACTTCGCATATTCAGCAAACGGCGTCAACCCTAAATGGTGATTCGTCGTCCTGAACAAATGCGAAACTAAACAGGGGTATGCCACAATAGATCAAAGTAATGGTCGCAGTGGATTGAATTCCAAACAAAATAAATCTCAAATTTCTTCTTCGGCTTGTATTTTGAGAAATTATCCTTTGGGAAGTTCTCGAGAATTTCCTAGTAAATTTCTTTTTTGGCAACTTTTCTGACAACTCTTTTAGAATTCCTTCGGAAATTCCTGCGTTTATTTTTCTGGGAGTTCGTCCAGTAATGCTTTTGGAGATTCCTTGGGCAATATTTTATTTATTTCTTTCAGTAAATGATTCAGAATCTCCTTCGGTAATTGTGGTTATTTCCTTCGGGATTTTTTTTCGGAAATTCCTTTGATAAGGCTGATACAAATTACATTATGACTAAATGCTAATTTCGTTTGATCGGCCATTTCATTATAAATTTACGAAAATTTTAATTTTTGCGAGATAATATTTTAGGGGTTATTTTTTATTTTTATTTTTTATTTCTGTTCGGGTTTGTCACTGCGACCAGTTTTTAGATCTATTGTGACATTACCCGTATAATTAGTGTAGTACATGTCCCATTACTCAAGTCCCATTGAAGGGCAATCAAGTATCGATTTTGATACAGTTTTTGTTTTGTTTTCTTAGAAATTTAATCCTTGCTTATAGAAAACAAACAAGTGCACTGGTTACTGGTCATGCATTCGGATTCCTAGCATCACCCTTGTTTTAGTGCTGAATTCTCCCCAGTGGGACCCGAGTTTTAACATTAGCAGCACTATCATTCCAATGATCGAACATGTGTTCAGGGATAAGGATTCTGGAAGGTTCCTTGCATATTCCAATATTTAAAGAGTTAGTGCATACATTGATCTCTCCTATTTGATATTTTAAACCCCTCCAACCATTTATCCATCACCACGGGTCGCCTGACACCTTGGATTGGGATTCCCTGTTTGGTGGACTTTTGCTTCCGAAACAGGGGAAAGGGTTAACATATCTTGCTGGGATAAAAAATAAATCGAACTTTTTTATTGTACAATCTAGTTTTTATTTAATATTCTGCCATGATTCGCATATTTGTCCCATTTGCATAGGAAATCCAGCAAACATGGAACTGATACAGGGGATGGCCAAAATGTTTGGGATAGGCAACTTTTTTTCTCTCACAAAAAAGTTCAACATGCTGTAACTTTTCATAGAGTGCATCGAATATTCTCAAATTTTGACTGTTTGTCCACCTATTATATGTGCATCATTGGTACAAATTTGAGCTCGATTGGTTAATCTTTCGCGAAGTTATAACCTTTCTGGTAAAAACCTATTTTTTAGACTACTAATTTTTGAGCTGTCATATCTCGGAGACCAGTGAACCGAATTGAATAAAATTTTGAACTTTTATCCACAATATATTAATGCTTGAAAAGCATTTGAAACATGGGTACTTTTTAAATGTTGAAAAAAGTTGTGATGGATTGACACTTTTTGGATATCTTTCGAAAAAATGCATATTTTTTACATCAATGTCATAAAATTTTGTTTTTGATAACTAAAGATTTTCTACTTCTGTTCATAAGATATCTATAAAAAGGTATATTAGAGTCTATTTGGATTAAAGGAAGAACACTGTTAAACGCACAGTAACTTTTAACCGACCCCGAATCCACACGGCGGAGATTCGCGGACCGGCCTTCGATGGTCAAGGTGGACTGGAACAACGGCAGCAGACACTGAGGGGGGTTCACACGCGTTCTCTGGGGTTTTCGGATGCGCACTTAGACGTTCGTTGTACTCGGGTGGTAGGTTTAGCAAGACTGTCCTTTATTCATGGATGGGGTATCGTATTTATAGTGGACAACGTGTTAGTATTAGTTCTTATGTGTATATTACGATTATCAAAGCATATAGACCAGTAAATAAAATACAATACAATATTATACAATAGAGACTGGAATTCAAGGCCGAAAGAACTTTCTATTTAGAGGCTCATGAAGCAATTTACAGTTATGTTCAATAATTATGACGTGTTCTTAGGCTAGGGTGATTCAAAAATTCATTTTCATTTATTGGCATTTAACAAACACATTTAGTAATTTTTGTGCAGTATAGTAAATTTGATCCATTTTCCTCTAAATCGATGAAAATGTCAAACCATCATAACTTTTTTCAACGTTTAAAAAGTATCTATGTTCTGATGAATTTTCAAGCTTTATTATATTGTTGATAATCGCTCAAAATTTCATTCAATTCGGTTCACTGGTCTCCGAGATATGACAGCTCAAAAATTGATAGTCTTACAAATAGTGTTTTACCAGATTAGTTATAACTTCGCGAAAGATTAACCAATCGAGCTCAAAATTGTACCACTGATGCACATATAATAGGTTAATAAACAGTCGAAATATGAGAATATTCGATGCACTCTATGAAAAGTTACATCATGTTGAACTTTTTTGTGAGAGAAAAAAAGTTGCCTATCCCAAACATTTTGGCCACCCCCTGTATGTGGTTCAGAACAGTATTGTGATCACCGTAATGGCCTTTTTTGAAAACATCATTTTAAGTTTCGCGTTTTGCCTTGTCCTTATGAAGGGAGCGCGCTACAACGAGCTGTAGCTTTGGTTCTAGTTGTAACAAATAAAGTTATGCTGAACACTACAAATGCATCGTGCCCTATGTTGGACGACACAATAGGGACAACTGTTAGCAGAACCAAACAAATGCACATTTTTCCGTACCGGGCCCTACATTTGTGAACTAATAGGGTACGAAAAGTAAAATGGAACATTACAAATGCATAAAACACAAACATGCAGAACATAACAAAAATTGTGCCCAGTTATCTAAATATTGTTATCTCCAATCCCAGAATGACGAGGTTTCATTTTTGTTCTAGGTCCATCAGTTAATCCTGTGATTGTATTTCTTCTGGCAATCCGCCTTTTTGTTTGCAGCGTTACTTGCTTACATAGCTTGTGTTTGGTCTAGGAATTTCTAATCCTAAGGGAACATTCTGATTCGGGCAGCAACACAAGGCCGTCTGTCGTTTAATGTCCGTGTTAGGGATGGCTGCGTATTTTGTACTTGATCGCTGCCCGGATGGCTGAAGCGCTACAAATGCGCATTAAAGTCAGGGACAGATTACAAACCACTATAAAACATACAAAATAAACTGACGAAATGTTCACAACAACTTACAAACGTAACATAGTGTTCCAATCCTTATAAAATTTTGAATTTGTATTGTCTAGCTAGTATACTTTCAGATTATGCAATAAAAAACACCTGTTGTCACCGAAACTCTTTTAGCGTTCTCAATTAACTCAAACACGGATGTTTTATGGGATGTGCTTTAGCTGTAAGTTTATTTAGTTAATTTAGATTTGCATGTGCATGAACCATTAATACTTACAAATTTTCGGTAATTCTTCCCTTTTGGTCTTCCAATTTAGGTTATCAAATTACTAAAATAACAAATTAGCATGAACTTTATCCATAGGTAACAAACAATTACTATCCTCACTTCCAAATTAACCTTTAGTTACAAAAAGTAGGTTTTTATCAAATTTTAATAACTAGTTTAGGAATTACTATTGAAATAATCAACTTTCAGCAGAGTAAATTCTGGCACGTTTCTATGCGAGCACGAAGTTTGTTGTTTTTCTTTGTGCAATAGTGCAATAATGCCACCTCATCCCGTATCATTCATTCGATCGCAATAGTTGTCAACAATAGACACGATCGAAATAGAACGGCGACTCACGTGTTAGGCCATCTCCATCGCAGGGAGGGTTTCGTCGTAACACCACCGCAAGGTATACAGGTCGGACTCGATTATCCGGAGTCGGGTTCACATGCTTCTCAATCACATATCTGGGTAACGGAACGCTCTATAAAGCTGAAATTTTGACAGTTTGTCAAGCCAACATTGATTAGTGATCAGTCAAAATTTCGGCTTCTTACAGCAGTCCGTTTGTGAGATTCTATTATGGGAAGCGCCAGAACCCGACTCCGGATAATCGAGTCCGACCTGTATAACCCCTTGATGGACTTTTCAAAGTAATAACTAATAACAGATAAAATTCCAATAGAAACTGTCGAAGGAAATTGAGGGAAATTACCGAGAAATTTCCAAAAAACTGCCAGAGAAATTTACGAATTAATTGACAAAGGAATTGAAATGTTCCTGACGAATGAATTTAGAAAGGATTATGATTGCCAACGAAACTTCCAAAATAGTAGCTGAATGAAATAATATGGACAACTCCGTAGAAGTTGCCTGATTATTCTCCAAAGCAATCGCCTAAAAACTGTCCAAGGAAGAAATACCGCTGGTATTTTCAAAAATAATAATCTAAATCAATTCTCAACATAGTTTCCGAAGAAGTTTTTAAGAAAGTTAATTACCGAAACAGTTCTTAGAATAATGCTACATGAACTGTTGGATCAACTCCATTAAAAATAGCTGAAAGAATTTCCAAAGTAACTACCTAAGGTAATTCCTGGTAATCTGGTGAAGACTGCACCCCAAATTAGACTGACACAATAGTGTGCACAGACCTTCAAAGTGTGATTGCAGCGCAGGGCCACGTCGGATCGAGTTGAGGTCTTCAGTGCACTTATTCCTTGTAAATGGAGGAATAAGTGCACCGAAGACGTTGAGACGATCCGAGGCAAATGTGCACTTTTATCACACTTTTTAGGCGTACCAAAAAAAGTGTGATAGTCCAATTTGGGATGTAGTCTGTACACGCAACCTGAGATTGGCAGATTCTAATACAGTTGGGTATGAAACATATACAAATATTGTATTAGGGCCTTGCAAATACAAAAATTGGTAGGTGGCAGTATACCAAAAATTGTATTGGCTTCCTAGAATCTGGAAAAGGAAAATTTCGCATGTGTGCGTGTGCTCTGTCGCACTGGTTTCTCATTATTTGTTCTATTTTTAGACTGATCATGGCAGCAGCGGTGGCATCAAATACCAATACATGTTTAAAAAGAAATACGGGCGGCGGCGGGAATCGAACCAAGGCACTGTAATGGTGATTCACAGTACCCTGCGCTCTAACCCAGGGAGGGTGCAGGCACGTCAAACTCGAACAAACTACGCCTACCTAACATGCATCGAGCGGGCCTTCCCAAACAACACAAGGCGATTTCGCGGGCCATCCCCATCGACAAAACAAACCGATTTCCAAGCAGGATTCGACTAGGCTTCTGGTCGCGTCGCCAGTCACACTAACACACTCGCAAAAGATGAGCAGTAGGCCTACCTCGCCGCATGCGAGTCCCCTGCTCTAACCAGCACGGCTACAACTGCACATGGATAGACACGAGGCTGAAAGCCATCATCATCAACACAAACGTGGCTTGGTGATGGAAGTGATACAGCCGCCACACTGCACAATGGGTCCAGAGCCGTATTTGCGAAGACAAAACTGTTTAAGCTTCAGCTTTAAGTTTTAAGACACATATTGTGTTTTAGAAAGTTTATTTTCAATTGTTGACGCTATTCCCTATTATTGTTATGTTAGGGTGGTTCGTCTGGTTAAACTGATTCAAAAATCTGTTTGCTAATAATTTTATGTGCGATGCCATGATGGATGGTGATGGATCGTTTAATTAGAAATTCCACCAATAAACGGCAAATTTTAAATTTCATATATCTCAGAACTCTCACCACTTAGAAAGTTGGTGTCTTCGACAACGTTGTTAAGTGAGTCAAGGGCTTACAGTTATAATGGTCCACTAGGCGGCGCTAGTTACACATTTGCTAAATCATTCAAATGATTGATATTTTTTCGTGAAGTAATCAACAAGCTGTAAGTTTGTTTTCTTTGAACGTGTCTAAGTCAAGTCAAAGGTTTTTCAAAGAGCTATGTATTAGTCATAATTGTGCAATGTCGCATTTCATTCGGTTCACTTGATCCAGAGATATAGCAATTAAACGAAGAACACTCAAATATGAACTACTTTATTAGAGTTGCTCCAATTTTATGTAAAGTTATCCAATCGAGCCCAAATTTGTACCGTTTATAGCTTACTAGTTGTGCAACTAGCAGGAAAAATTTGAGAATATTTGGTGCATTTTTGAAAAAGTTACAGCTTGTTGAATATATTTGAAATAATAAATAAAAGTTGCATGCTTCAATTAATTCGTAACTAGCGCCGCCTACTGACAGAACCTTGAACCAATCAGCTAATCAACTGAGCGGCCGTAACCAACCTAACAACATCGCCGAAGACATCAAATTTCTAAGTGATCTGAGTCCTGAGATATATGGAATATATTATTTGTTTGCTCACTAGCGCTGCCTTGTGGTGGAATTTTGAATCAAACGGCCCATCATTTGTTAGTTCTTGACCAGCCAAATAATATTGCCGAAGACACCAACTCTCTAAGTAACCAGGATGATGAGATATTTGGTATAAACATTTCATCAGTGTTACGTCTGTTTGTCTCTGGTATGACAGATATCACAGACAGCAAGACGTAGCACTGGCGAAATTTCCGTACCGTACATCTTAGCACCATGATTACTTAAATATTCGGTATACTTGGCAAAGTTGTTAGGCCAGCCAAGGTTTTACTGGTGATGGGCCGTTTGATTCAAAATTCCACCACTAGGTAGCGCTGACGATAAATTAATTATTATATTCCATATATCTCAGAACTCTGATTACTTAGAAAATTGGTTTCTTCGGCAATGTTGTTTGGTTTATTAAGGCGTTTCAGTTGATTAGCTGATTGGTTCAGGATTCTGCCAGTAGACGGCGCTAGTTGCAAATTAGAAGAAGCGTGTATCTTTTACTTATTATCTCGAATATATTCAGCAACCTGTAACTTTCTATAATATGTAGGGAATATTCTCAAATTTTATCTGCTAGTTGCACAACTAATTAGCTATAAATGGTACAAATTTGAGCTCGATTGGATAGTTTTACATGAAGTTGGAGCGACTCTAGTAAAATGTTTCATATTTGAGTGTTCTTCGTTAAAGTGCTATATCTCTGGATTAAGTGAACCGAATGAAATTAAATTTTGCACATTTATGACTAATATATAGCTCTTTGAAAAACCTGTGACTTGACTTAAATATGTTCAAAGAAAACTAAATTACAGCTTTTTGATTGCTTTACAAAAAAAAAAAACATTCATTTCCATAATTTTGCCAATGTGTAACTTGCGCTTCCTTGTGGCAAAATTTCGAAACAAGTGGACCATTAACTGTAAGCCCTTGACCACCAAACAACATTGTAAGTGACCAGAATTCTGAGATATATTATAAATTTAAAATTTGCTTCACCTCTAGCACCGCCTAGTGGTATATACAAAAGCATGCTAAGTTTTAAAAATTGCCTAAAACATTTTGAGCAAGTTGTATCCTTTTATAAAGTCAACCAAAAATATTTTGATTACTTGTTCCTCAACGAGTTTGATTTAATTGGTGCAAATTTGGGCTTGATTAATTATTCAACTTTACACTAAATTAGAGCCCTTCTATCTATATCTAGTTTTTGACTTCCGTTTATCAAATTACTGTACCTTAGGACTAAGCGAACCGAATTAAATTAAATTTTGAAAGTTTATGACTAATGAAGACCAATTCATGTATGACTCGACTAAAATATGACCAAAGGCAAAAAAGTTGCAATTTATTGAAAACTTTTCGAAAAGTTGTAATGATTCGAATGTTTTATCCAAGGGCTGAAAGTCTCTTTAATAAAGACAAATCAATCAAATCAATCGAATGTTTTATTTTTGTAAATTTGCTATAACTTTGTAAAACATTCTGATATTGTATAGAGAATAATTAATCAGCAGATTTTTGGATAAGCCACACTTGATTGATCGTAATCATTTCACAATAATGAAAAAAAAAGAAATGGCAGAACTTGGCAGAAACATTTTTGTCTTCGTAAATACGACTCTAGACCCATTGTGCACTGAAAAGCCCGCATCCAGCAGGTTGCTGTTTGCAAGTGGAAAATTCCATGTAGACAATAGGACGCGAAGCTCAGCAGCGAAGCGAAAGTTATTTTTAGACGCAACCCGGTTCAACTTCTCGGGTTTGAATGGAGGTGTTTGTGTGTAGTGGTATGGAAGCTATGAAACCGTGTAGCGCATCTTAATACAACGAATGGATTATGATTTATCACATTTTCTGTACGTTTTTAATACATAAATTGGTAGAAAAGGCATAACTCAATTTTTGGTAGCTTTTCTTGTTTTGCGTGTAATAATTATATTCATATGAAATTTGTCGAATCAGTTTCCAACGTAAATGCCGCAGAAGTTGCCTTATTTAATTTACGGTAGGTATTGGAGAAAAAGTTTATTTCTTTATTTATTTATTTATTTCGAAGAAATTGCCAAATTTAATGTCGCAGAAATTGCCAAAGTAAATATTTACCAAAGAATTGAGGAGTGGACCTGGTGTGACACGTGACCCTCAAGCCGAGGACCTGGGATCGAATCCCACTCCCGACGAACTCACAAAATGTGAGTTCTTCTTTCGGAAGGGAAGTAAAGCGTTTGTCCCGAGATGTGAACTACACGGTAAAAATTCTGCTCGCTCGATTCAAGGGAAAAATCCCTCAACTATCCAACACCCCAATCAATATGATCAGAAATACATGCTGTCAGTGTTGACTTGAGAACCAAAATAAACCCACCGGAGAAATCAACTGAAAATCACCTCGATTTGCACTAATGTACAACGCAGTACGATCCAAAGAGAAAAGCTGTTGATTTGATATTATGACTGCTTTGGGCATGAAAGTAAATAGGATTAAAGACTAGTCTTCGCCCCCTCCATACAAATTCCATTTTTCATGTATGAAGTGGCGAAGATTAGAGCACAATTGAGGGGGGGGGGGTGGGGGTGGGGGGCGAAGTTTAGTGTTTTTACCGTACAGATGACAGGGTGTAGAAAGTGTTTTGCTTTGATTCGCATCTCCCTAACAGATGTGAAGAAGTGTAGTGGTAGAATAGATGATCATGACTCCCATGGACTTGGTATCGAATCTGGGTGTGGGCGGACTTGTTTTTATTTTAATTCTTGTTTTGAAATCAAAACATTCTCACCAACGAATTGAAGTGAAGTTCCATTAATATTGAACAGGCATTGGATGTTCTTTTCGCACTGATATTCAATTGATATCGAATGTATGGAACAGTAGTGCGAATCCAAGTGCCATTAAGTTTATATAGGCGTGCAGATTTTTCACCGTGTAGCCTAGAATTAAAAAGCTTGTTAATACAGATAAAAAAATTTCCAAAGGAATTGTCAAAAGAAATCCGAAAAAAAGATTGCAAAAGGAATTCCCAAAGAAACTGCAGAAGTTCCCAAAGCCGTTGCCGCAAATTTTTTTTTGTAGAATCAATCAAAGGAACTTCCAAAAGTATTGTGAAATCAATTTACAAAACAATAGCAGAGACAGTTTCCAAAGAAATTGTCAAAAAAGTTTCCAAAAATAATTACTGGAAGTAACGAAATTGCTTACGTAATTCCCAAAGAATTGGGTTGTTTAATGATAAAAAATGTTGATATTTTTGCCAGCTTAATCAAAAGAGCACTTTTTTTGAGTTTAACACAATTGGCACGAAAATTGATAGTCAAATAAACAAAACAGTTTAATTTTCGTGGATAAAATGACAATTCAATTGATAGAATGATTTCTCAGTGCTCAATGTTCGTTTGTGTTGAAAACCCGTACTTACTAGTTATCTCATTAATAAAGGGCACTTCCATAAAAGTTTCGTTTATAAAATTCATCTGTGGGATACAATATTGAGTTTATATAGTGATGTTGAGCCTATAACTGTAACAAGTGTTCATGCCACGCATAAAAGTTGAATAATGTATCTAATTGCGTAGCGAAAGACAATTAAGAAAACATCAATTATTATCAATATTTAAAGGTTAATGAAACTCAATTTGCATAAATTTCATGTAATTAAGTAGCCGAAAAATAACAAATTACGAAATATCATACGCATGAGCATGAGCATAGATGACCGCACAATTCGTAGTTGCTACTCCGTGATTGACCGGAGCAAGCGAAATTGCACAGAGAAGCAATGAATGGGGCTTGGGACTAGCACAGCATTCTCAATGTGTACAGTTCGAAAACTAAGGTTAATAACGGCGCCGGCCACGTCCTCACGTTCATCGTGGATGGGAAGGAATGCTAGTAAGTAGTAATATACTCAAACCACCTTTCACAACCGACCACTTACCCACGCGAAAACAACCCAAAACGAAAGAATTAGGGAGCAGAAACCTTTAGTCTATTTTAGTCCATTTTAGTCTATTTTAGTCTACACTAGAAGCGACGCCTAGACTTACATAGAAATGCTTGAATCGAGTGTAGATAGAGTTGCTTGTTAGGGTAAGTGTACCAATTATGGCTATAGTACCAATTATTCGCCATAGTTAATTTTCACCCTTTAACGATGTAAATCAACAAGAAAAATTTTGTGAACAACAGATCACGTTCACAAAAGATCGTCGCACTCATTTAAACTCCACATTTTTCTCAAATCATGGAAGAAATAAATCATTTTCCTTAAAATTTCGACTTCCTTGCACCCTTTTTCGCCATAGTGTACCAGTTATGGCTAACCCCATAAGGAATGCATGCAAATAGTGCGAAAAGGAACCGAAGTTAGAAAATGTAACCATAACTGGTACAGGGTTCCTATCATTGGCACACGCTGTAATCAATACTAAAAGTAGTTTTGGCTCCGTTTCTATATTTTTGCTGTAAAGTATGGAAACTAAGCTGTCTTTTAACCTATTGATGACATTCGTTGGTCTTCTCGTTATTTTTGTATAAATAGTTTTACTTAGGTAGTGCCATAATTGGTACACGCACCCTATTAGGGATGATATCGTTGGGCCAAGATTTACCCCGGAAAGTGGTCTGATTTAGAAAAACGTCATACACACCGCCACGCCATTATTTACTTAACGTGGAAAGTAAGCAATCATCATGAGAAGGCCTAATATTGAGCATGAGCATGAGCATTGGGGACCGTACACTTTGTAGTTGCTATTCCACAGAGAACCAATAGGCTTGGAACTTGGGATTTGCCACCAACCTCAATGTACACGTTTCGAGAACTCAAACTTTATTGGGTCAATAACGGCGCTGACCACGTCGTTATGGTCTACCGGGGAAGGAAAGGAATGTTAGTTCTTCAACCGTTGCTACTAGAGGTTGTATGTACTACTGGATCCTCCCCAGTTGTCACGGGAAGGAGTTTTGTTAGTAGGGAGGGATTGATAGTTGCATAGATCAAGGATACACTTTGGTAAGCGATGTGACTCATGCAACCGTACGACCGTACAGTATACTCACAGATGTGTCACCTCACAAAGTGGAAGAATGTTGAGTCCATTAAAATTTATGGAATGAACAAGATTTTGCGTCACCTCGCAATTGGGAAGACTGGTGAACCAATATGCTACTTGCCATGAAATCGATATATTAAAATGAAACATTGTGCCGATACTAACAGTGACGGACCGCACAAACTTAGGCGAAATACTGACGCATAATTACGGATCAAATCAGTGTGACCAGCACCGTAAGCTGGCGGACTGTACAAAAATACAGGGGAATTTAATTAATATTAAACAACATTAATGAAAAATTTGGCCGACACTTGAAGTGACGAACTTTGCAGATCTTGTTGAGTAAATATACATAAAAAATAAACATCCATGCGTGTATTGGTTTTGTTTTCGTACGAGACAATAACGAACGCGATCGATTATGCGATACTGAACTGAACGCGACGCCTTGCTTATGTTTACTGAAGAAAGTATCGTAGGATCATGATTCACTTCGGTCATATAATTTTTTGATTTTGAATCATGCCATGAAGACTTTTGCGCTATTGTTTGCTTCTCGCAGAGAGCAAACAATGGATCATCCACGTCAGATGATCGGTCAATTTTCTTCCCAAAACGTAATCTAGACCGCAAAAAAAAGTCAGCGCCGTTACTTGAAGTGACGGACGGACTATACAAAGTGTGCTTTAGAGAATACAAAAAAAAAAGTCTACGACTGTCTTAGTAATGTTATTTTACAGCGAACATTCACAATAAAATAATAGCTTGAAACGAGCTCACCCATTTATGTGTCTCCATTGCTGGTTGTCTGTGTCTCTCGACGTCGAACAAAGCACAAAAACAAGCGCGCACTAATTTGGATCATTAGCTGCAAAGCTACTGCACAACTCCGATCTTTGGCTTCCACACGACCGAACCACCCCAACGGAACGGAACGGAAAAAAGCGCCATTTTTCTGCTGACTGGAATCGCCACCTGGAAAGCACTGATTCCCTTTCGATTTTTTTTTGTGTTAAAGTGCTTCGGTGATTCCTTTAGGGTTGCTTTAGATATTTCTATGCGAGTTAGGAAATTGCTGTGTAAAATTTTTTGATTATTTTTTTAGGCACTTCTCTGGTAAATAGATAAATCTTTTGATAAATGCTTTGAGATTTCCCTTGGGCATTCCACTTTAATTCATGGATGTTTTTATTTTTGCAAGAGAATATATCGGCACTAACATTTCAAAAGGGCGTAACTGCATTTTGAAACAAACCCCTCTTTCACATCTGTGGATCGTATTTCAATGCTGCCATGCAAATCACCGCCAGTATAGGAAAGAAGAGCAATTTCTCTGTCTAGTAATGTTTGTGAATTTCGTGGGAAACTTAAATGACCCACAGATGTGAAAGAGTGGTTTGTTTCAAAATGCAGTTACGCCCTTTTGAAATGTTGGTGCCGATATAGTGGACTTTTCGAAATAATAAAAGATAGGTTTCCAAATTATCGAAGCTGATGATAGAGAAATTAGCGGAGAAATGTAAAAAAAAATGTCCGGAAAAGTTTACGAATGAAATGACAAAGGAATTGAAAAGTTCCTGTCGAATTAAGGCCTTTTCTTGTGTCATCACAAAATGGCTTCTTCAGAATCATCATCCAAATTCAGTTTTTACACTAATACACTTACGTAAAAAAATCGACGCTTACCTTTTCTCTAAAATTCTCCACTTCACGCAAAATATTTGGAAAAGAAATATAGAACACACTATTCCAATTAAAATTCTCTTTCGAACTATCTATGCCACAAAGAAATATTTTCATTCAAACTTGAAAATTACATAAATTTGTCTCAACCGCACCAAGAGTTCGATGGCAATGTTTACCACCCACCACAGTACAACGACGACGGCAGCAGCGCGACGCGACGGTGCCGTCTGGCGCACAATCATCGATCATTGAAAGCAGTGATGTCGATCTTGCGGGCCAATTCATCGATAAAATCAATCAAAATCATTGAAATGGTCAACTCAAATTTATCGATTATACGTCTTAAAATCGAAAGCTATTCTTCGAATAGTTATTGTTGTACTTCGAAGCACATATGATAGTAATAAAAGCAAATAATTTTTATTTGTGAAATCTCCTCCGCACTGTCCGCCAACACTGCTGCTGCTTGCAAACATCAACAGCCGAAGAGCATACTAAGAGAATTCGATCATTTTTAGCTTATTACACATAAAATTCGGTGTTTTTCGTAATATTGAGACATATTTCATTGTTATTTAGCAAAACAGATAAGTCCAGTGCCGGATTTAGGCCTCGGGGGGCCCGGGGCAAACCCTAAAAAGTGGGCCCCCAGAATAAAAATTTCGAAAAAAAATGAACCATACAATTACGTTTTTTTTCTTAATCTTATGTATTATTTTAGACCTAATATTGAAAGCTTCTGATTTCTGAACTTCTCCAAAATTCCGACAAATAGAAAATTATTCGAACATTTAATTTGATATTTGACTCAAATGTCAAAATGTTAGCTGACATCTCGTTCAGATAGTACATATATTTTAAACTTTCATACGAATTGAAAACATTTATACAAGTTTAAGAACTTAGCGTTCAGTTAAAAATCTACTAAAACATGCAGCAACTTTATTTGAAATTGCACGGGATCGACGAGTATTTCAAAATTCAGATTATATAAAGATTAGTCTCTTGGGAGCAACTGTAGCAATAAATCTTAATATCTTCAGTAAAACCAAACATAAAGATATGGAATGTAACAGTTTCCAGGACACTCGGTTTTCAAAACTGGCCTTAACTCCCAAACATCTCCAGAATTCATCATCTTCTCTTTTTCATGATAGCAGCGAGCTGATGCAAATAAGTATAAGGCATTTGTTTTCAAAATATAATCATAATCAACAAACGTATGTATAATTGTATAACCATTGTGAAATAATAGATAAATTTGTGAAACTTTGATGTACAATTACTCAAAAGCTTAATCTTTCTTGCACTCTGCTTAGAGACACTTTTTGTAGCAACTTGAAGTCACGGAAAAGTGTTTCCACTCGATAAGAACCTTCAAAAGTTTTTAGAGAAAATCGCATATTTTCAAATACTGCACCAAAAATTATGAAACTTTTTATTTCGAATTATTATTTGTGGGCCGTGCGGTTAGCGGTTAGCGGCGTCAGTCGTCTAGGCGTTTCGTAAGCCTCGGAGTGCGGGTTCGATTCCCGCTCCAGTCGGGGAAAACTTTTCGTCGAACGGAAATTTCTCCATTGGGCCTCTGGGTGTTATGTGTGTTGTCCGTTGTCTCGTGTTAGTAAATGTTCAGTCTGTGCAGCCTCTGGCTGAAGACGGTGTAGTGTCTTTTTTTTTTGAGAGAAAATCTAGATAAATGGCCAAAAATAGTTTAAATACCTTTAGGAACTCTATTATTAGTTCTTTTTTTAGTGTAACGTCCTCACTGGGACATTGCTTCTTATCTTAGTGTTTCATGAGCACTTCCACAGTAACTGTGGAACTGTTATTAACAAAGAGTTTCCTTTGCCAATGACCATTTCGTATGTGCATACCGTGTGGCAGACACGAAGACACTCTTTTCCTAAGGAAGTCAAGGATTTTCCTTTACGAAAAGTTCTTCACCCTTCACCCTTAGTATGGTCATGCTGAATATCCACACCTTAACAGCTGTGGCTATAGGGGCTTTGTATAAAATATGAACGCTCATTCACGTGAATTTCATATGGTTTCGTTGAAAAATATAAATTGTATTTCGGATTCTTGGGGGCCCCCTTCATCGGGGGGCCCGGGGCACTTGCCCCCTTTGCCCCCCCTTAAATCCGGGCCTGGATAAGTCTACTGCTTGAATTGCTTTTAAATGATAATTAATCTTGAAATGTTCACATTGGCGGAAGCGAGACAAAGAGTTGCTTTTTTTGTTTGTTTGTTTATAGAACAAATGTAGAAAGGCAACACCACTACTGTTGCGCTCGATGATTGTTAGAAATAAGAATCGAAAAAGAAGAGCTGAAATCTGAGTGATGCGAATAGAAACAGTTTTATTTTTCAAGCTAGCCAACACACACATACACACACCCAGCCTCGTTTTCCCAAATTGAAAGACTGCGTAGCCGTTTAAATCGTAGAACAATTTTAATTATATCCGCAGCACCTAGATAACAATACTCTTCAATCAATCACACAGGTTCAACAAGGTTTAACCTAACCTCAATGTTTGGCTCCCGATGTTTGGCTGCCGCTGAGAGAGCATATTGAGTCAGTCCGCGAGACTCAGGTTGAAATAGGAGTGATACAGAGAGTCACCTTAACCTTCATCCAGCCGACGTACATTTTCCACCTTCGGAAAAGCACAAAAATGGCCATAACTTTTTTGTTTTTCTATGGTTTTTGATGAAATTTTCCCAATTTCCCGAAAAACTCTTCTAGTTTATTATGCCGGGGACATGGGTGCCTGGTCCTCATGGTTCCGGAGTCATTCCGGATTGTCTTGGGGTACCAAAATTGGCCACATACTTTGCGCAACATATATCTCAAGATCCCGATGAGATAGAAGTAAAGTGTCTTCGGCGAATTTGTTCAGCAGGTTAAGAACTAACTGGCAACGGCGACTTTGGTTCGCGATTCGGCCGCTAGGCGGCGTTAGTGGCAAAAATGTTCAAACCCTCATATCTCAGAAACCTGATAAGATAGAATGATGCTGTCTTCGGCAAAATACTTCAACAAGCTCCGAACTATCTGATAGTAAAGTATTTGGTTTGGGATTAATCCGCTAGGTGGCGCATTGTGTCTGAAAAATTCAAACACGTTTATCTTGATACCCTAATGAGGTACAAGCATGCCGTTTTCAGCAAAGTTGTTCAGCAAGCTAAGAACTATCTGGCAATGGCGTCTTTGGTTCGAAAATCGTCCGCTAGGTGGCGCCAGGGTAAAAAATCTTCAAACTTCTATATCTCAGAATCCTGATAAGATAGAATGATGCCGTCTTCAACAAAGTTCTTCAGCAAGCTAAAAACTGTCTGATAGTTGAGTATTTGATTCGTGATTTACTTGCTAGGTTATTCACTACACCGTCTTTGACACCCTGCAGACAAATTTTGTCACCCCACAATATTGCTCCGTTTTTTCTTCCGGGAATGTCTCCGGGAACTTCTACAGGAACTCTTCCGGGAGTTTTTAAAGGAATTTCTCCGGGAATTTCTCTAGAAATCCCTCTGGAAATGTCTCCGGGAACTTCTTCGCAATTTTTTCCAGGATTTCCTCTAGGACCCACATCAGGAACTCCTGCGAAGATTCCTTCACAAATTCCTTCGGTTATTTCCCCAGGAATTCTTCTGGGAATTTCTCCAGGCTGAATTTCTCCAAGATTTTTTTCTAGGAGTTCCTCCAGGAATATCTCCGGGAATGTCTCCGGGAATTCCCGCGGGAATGTCTCCGGGAATTCCCGCGGGAATGTCTCCGGGAATTCCCGCGGGAATTCCTTCGGGAATTTCTTCAGGAAATCCGCCAGAAATTGCTTCGGAAATTTCTTCAAGAAATTTTCCGGGAAATCCTCCAGAAATTCTTCCAGGAATTCCTCCGGGAATTCCCCCAGAAATTCCTCCGGGAATTCCCCCAGAAATTCCTCCGGGAATTCCCCTAGAAATTCCTCCGGAAATTTCCTCAGGAAAATTTCCAGATTTTTTATTTTCAAAAAAGTCCACTGGGAATTTCATCAGGAAGTCTTCCGTGACTTCTTTTATTCAGAAAACCCTCTGGGAATTTCTCTAAGTATTCCTCCTTTGTTTTCTCCAGGGGACATTCCGTCGGGAATGTCTCTGGAAATTCTCCCTGGAATTTCTCCAGAAATTCCACTAAAAAATTTCCGGAGAAATTCCTAGAGAAATTCTTGGAGAAATTCCTGTAGAACATCCCGGAAAAGTTCCTGAAGAAATTTCCGGAGGAAATCCCGGAGGCACTCATGGACGAATTCCTGAAAAAATTCCCAGTGAAATTCTCGAAGAAAATCTTGGAAAAAAAGTCCGGAGGAATTTCTGGAAAAAATTCCCTGAAGAATTTCCGCAGAAATTACCGAAGGAATTCCTGAAGGAGTTCCTGATGGGAGTCCTAGAGGAAATCCTGGGGAAATTTCCGGCGGAACTTCTGAAGGATTCTCGGCAGATTTCCTGAAGAAATTCCTGAAGGAAGTTCTTGAGGAATTCCCAGTGGAATTCTTGGATAAATTCCCGGTGAAATTCCCGGAGAAATTCCTGTAAAAAATCCCAGAAGAGTTCCTGTGGAAATTCCCGGAGACATACCCGAAAAAGAAGACGGAGTAAAAGAAGCAATATTGTAGGGCGACAAAATTTGTCTGCAGGGTGTCAAAGACGGTGTTAAAGTATTGCCTCTTGTACCACCGTACTCGACAGTCTACTATCCTGCCAAATGGCTCTTAGCTTGCTGAACAACTATGCTGAAAATGGAATACTTTTTGGTAATTAGGGATTTCATACAAATATGTTCTTAATACTACACGGAACCTATCGAATAATATCAGAACCAAAGACACCAGATACGTCTTACTTCCTTTTAACTTTCGGAAAAGTTTGCTGGACGTTTTCCGATTTTTAAGATAAAGAGTTTTTAGTTTGCTGAAGAACTTTGTTGAAGACGGCATCATTTTATCTTATCAGGATTCTGAGAAATGGAAGTTTGAAGATGTTTGTCCCTGACGCCATCTAGCGGACGATTTTCGAACCGAAGACGCCATTGCCAGATAGTTCTTAGCCTGCTGAACAACTTTGCTGAAAATGGCATGCTTGTACCTCATTAGGGTATCAAGATAAACGTGTTTGAATTTTTCAGACACAATGCGCCACCTAGCGGATAAATCCCAAACCAAATACTTTACTATCAGATAGTTCGGAGCTTGTTGAAGTATTTTGCCGAAGACAGCATCATTCTATCTTATCAGGTTTCTGAGATATGAGGGTTTGAACATTTTTGCCACTGGCGCCGCCTAGCGGCCGAATCGCGAATCAAAGTCGCCGTTGCCAGTTAGTTCTTAATCTGCTGAACAAATTCGCCGAAGACACTATACTTCTATCTCATCGGGATCTTGAGATATATGTTGCGCAAAGTATGTGGCCAATTTTGGTACCCCAAGACAATCCGGAATAACTCCGCAACCATGTGGACCAGGCACCCATGTTCCCAGCATAATAAACTAGAAGAGTTTTTCGGGAAGTTGTGAAAATTTCATCAAAATCCATCGAAAAACAAAAAAGTTATGACCACTTTTGTGCTTTTCCGAAGGTGGAAAATGTACGTCGGCTGGATGAAGGTTAATTTCGACAGAACTATAAAAAAATTACCAAAGTAATTTTCAAAAAATGACTAGAGCGGTTTGGAGCAACTCTTGTACCTACTGCATCTCCGATGTTTTACAAGCATTGATAATGACAAGAAAAATGATGAAACTATGTTCGATTCTATCATTTTTCGAGATTCTTACAATTAGGGTAATTCGCCAATTATTGAACGGTTAGTACAGGCATTTTGTTTTTCGTTTGTTTTTCCGTGCATAATTACACTTTAGTTGAAGAATATCCAGTGAACGTCTAAATCTACTTAGTCCTTATACTGCCCATTGAATTTGTATTCCCTTAAATTCCATTTTCTAAGAGAAAATAGAACATTTGTATGGGAAGTCTGTAACCCAAATGTTGAACGCTTCCTTAACCCTTTCGTGACGGACCATAAAAGAATGATTATCTCAAATTTTCTCTTATAAACTTAACGTCCTCTAGAATAAAACTTTCTTTACTTCGGCTACTTTATCCACCTATGCACTTTTTGGGGTCAAATTAGGACCAGCACAATTGTGCTGGTCCGTCCTCAAGCCGGTCGATGTTCTCTAAGTAATTGCTAAAAATTGCCTACTTTTGGGCGTTTTTTGGTACAGAAGATTTATTGTAATTATTGAATCACTGCAAAGTATTAGTTTGTAGAAATTTAGACGTATAATTTTAAATATAGGAGCACGAGATCAACTTGACAGGGTATTCAAATCATAGAAGTGAATAAAAAGAAGATAATAAGAACAGCAAATCCCTGTTCCAATCTAATTCATGATTTCGATAATATGGAGTAATATTTTTCACCCAAGTATTCAAAGTTCCTTAAATAACTCGTACAAGCTGATATCGTGTTCCTTGAGTTGAAATTATACGTCTAAGTTTTTACAAACTAACACTTTGTCGTGATTTAATAATTAAAACCAATCTTCTATACCATAAAACGCCTAAGAATAGGCAAAAGGGCAATAAAATCATTGTCAATAGGCAATTAACGATGGAACTTGGACCGCCTTGGGGACGGAACAGCACAATTGTGCTGGTCCCACTTTGACCACCCAGAAATCTTGCGCTTTTCAACAAAGCACCACTTTTTCTTCGCCGTTTTGCAGAACTACTCTTTCTCTATCGATTTTTATCTCTGCATACCTGGACTAAACAAATATTTATATAAATACGACGGATAAAATTTTTTCAACTTCTAGGGTGATTGTTTACTTTTTGTTTAACTTATCGTGGCTTTTTTATAAACAGTTCCAATCAAAGCTGAGGCTCAGAAATACAAGTTAGAGTAATAATTCGATCATAAAAATTATTTACATCACATATTTTGAGGAAAAAACAATTGAAAAAAATGTGTAAAACCAATGCCGAAAAACAGCACAATTGTGCTGGTTCGTCACGAAAGGGTTAAGCTAGTTCATCCTTATGTTGGACGGTTGAAGCTTCGTTCGTAATTGATGACGTATAATCCGACATAAACCTATCATCTACCTGTTCTTATGTTGGGCACCAAACCCAACATAGACCCAACAGTTATCCGATGTGGGTCCAACAGTGGTCCAACATTTGATAAAATTTGACCCGAAATCCTATATTTCACTCTGGCGGAATTGTTTCCGGGTTTTTCGTGTTTTGTGTTCAGCTAGTCCCAGCTAGTGACAAATCTTTTAAATGATAAGGGATCGCTCATTTGAAGAGAGCTCTAGTGGACTGAAATCGTTTTAAACATGACTGGATGCAAAAATGGCTGAAAAGATTTGATTAGAAGCGAAAACGACAGAAGAAAAGTACGCCTATAAAAGCCCCTGAAACACTCCTGGAAACCCATAGGACCCACTCAACCCCCAAGAACATTCATGGAACGATCCTGAAATCCCTTGAAAACCCGTGGGTTGCTCCTGAACCTCCTCGAACGCCTTGAAATACTCCTGGACCCCCTTAAGGCGAAACTGGAAGCATTTCCTCACTTTTTTGTTTTTGATTTTTTATTAAATAACGAAGCAATATTTTCAAAATCGGTTTTCGTGCACATGTAGAGTATGGATCAAGGTATCTTCTGATTTTTTTTGTAGTGGAAAATATTTTTCGTTTTTGCAGAAACCATTTCTGAACAAAATTCTACACAAAAATGGTTTCTGCAAAAATGGAAAACATTTTCCACCTCAAAAAAATTCAGAAGATACCTTGATCCATACTCTACATGCGCACGAAAACCGATTTTGAAAATATTGCTTCGTTATTTATTAAAAAATCAAAAACCGAAAAAATGAGAAAATGCTTCCAGTTTCGCCTTAACACTCTGAATCCCTCTTGAACACCTCTGGAACGCTCTTGAAACCGATCGAAATCCACTGGAAACTTTCGGAAGCCCGCTGGAACACCCCTGGAACATCCCTGGAACGCCCTTGAAACCCCAGGAAATGCACGGTTAGGTAAAGTGAAAAATAAATTATGGCAGTGTTCAACAATTGGATCATGGTTGCATAATGATAGTGTGATATAAAAAAAAATCAAATTGAATTACAATGAAAATGTGATTTTAAACAATGTTGAACTGCTAAGGCATCCTTCCAGTTCTTGTAACTATGGTGTGTCTTTGATATTTGTGGTCGATTTGCCCGCAAAGCTCATTTCGGAACAGCAATGTCTTAAAATTAATCTTAAGAATTGTGCAGTTTTCGTGTCATGAGCGGTACAAAATTTTTAATCAATATTTTTTAGGTAAAATATGTATAATTTTGTAACTTAATTGGAGCAATATCGTGACACACAGGTATATGCATCTACATCATACGTTTACGTTGAGCGAAAACAACTTAAATAAGATTTATAATAACATTTTCAGAAACTGTTCAACATTTGGGTAGTGTTCAACAATTACCGAATTACCCTAATGGCTGTGTAGACTAGACTAGACTAGACTAAATGTGAAATGGACCGTCCATAAATGACTCAGGATATCAGGGGGAGGAGGGAACCTCTAATTTTTCTGTGAACCATGTATTTAGTATGAGAATATAGGTTACGAAGGGGAGGCATATCGGTCATTAATGAATGATCCCTAATTCGCATGCTTCAAAGACGCAAATCCAAGCACATATATCATTATAAGCAGTGTCAGTGGAATTAGTGACATTTAGATAGCCTTGCTTTGGTTGCATTCGTCAACAACTCGTTGATAACTATGTGAATCGGTGTACATATTACACGCATTGAAGTAAAGCTAATTTTGCCATTTTCTGCATTGCGCCATACACAAGCTTGATAATTTCACCCTTAAGTGAAAGCCCAACTGCTGAAATCTGTAAGTGGAAGGCCACCCTTCACAGACAGATATGAATGTATGTAATTTTGACAACGTGAGCGTAGGCGAGCTCATCTTGAAAAGCGGTTGAAATTGCTGTAGATCTATGGAATGTCTGAAATGCTCTCCCATGCTTCTACAGTTGAAAGGTGAGGATAAAGGTATCAACATGCCAAAGTTAACCGTCGCTCCATATGAAATCCTGAATTGTTTGGGTTGTGAATGGGAGTTGGTTTGGTCTGAAAAATTAATTTGCACGTTTACATTACACAAGATGGAAGTTTTCCTGGGTGACTTGAATGTTTAAAATGAAGTTACTTCAATATTTTGTGGCTCGACGTCTCAGCTGGATCACAGCTTGCTTTTCAGTGCAGTTACAAAAGATGGTAATGTATCTGCTGGTTCTCTGCTAATATACTACTTCGTTTCTATACCCAAATAACTATTAGCATAACTTCCCCCTCCCCGTTACAGACGCTTCATACCCTAGGAGCTCCTCCGCCTTTTGCCGAAATTGGACAAAACCCCTCCATTGGCGCCACTTCTGTGCACGGGCCTACATTAGCACTGCATTTCGCCTTGTTTGGCTCACATGGCTATTAACCGGCCAATATAGAGCGCGTCAGCTCCTTATTAGCATTATATTAGTTGCTAGATGAATTATACTGCCTCATGGTTACTTGGGTACGTACATCTATTTCCATTATATTACAATTATTATTAGGATTAGGAAGACATTATCAATAATAGTTTAAAGATTTAAATTTGAATTGCGAAAAAAATCCATGTGCTCTGGTGGAAATCGTGCCCACAACTGTGCATTCGCTGGACGGGCACTTCTATTAAAGCCTGTATCCGCAATAATCGGGACACAGAAATATACCTGTAACTCTGCAATAGATACATTAAAATTGCTCAAATTTGGCCTAATAACATCTTGAGATGTGTTCATTTCACCTACAAAATTTCATGTGAATCGTTGCAGTACTTTTTGTTGTAGCAATGAAAGAGTAGAATGTGTGCCATTCAATTTTGTACAGACCCTAGTTTTGCTTGTCAGCGCTGTAACTTAAGAATTTGGCGAAGAAAATGGCTGAAATTTTGAACACAAACCTCTCAATCTACATTTGTTGCATAGGAAAAATTTCAAGAAAATCGATGCCCTATTAACAATTTTATAGTCGAAACATATATTGGGACTGAACGTGATTTTAGCCCCTCGGACAGAATTTAGTCAGCACCCTTTATTGTTTCGAATGTACTGTTGAAAGTACTATATCAATAATGATCAAATTCTGCAGGGCTAATATACTCAATATAGAATAGCTTCTGTGAAAATTTCATGATAATTGACAGAGAAATTAAAAAGTTATGAATAGGCAAACATCTCATATGAAAAACACGAAAAATTTTCACTAACACTCACTCCTATCAACACCAGTAACTTTCAAACCAATCGATCAAAGTTGATGAAATTTTGCAAGAAAGTGCCTCTATAAGTATCACAACTGCTAACGAAATTAGATTAATATCATCACAGAATTTAGAACTGTAGCGTAAAAGAACCATCTATTATGCGAATGAAAATTTGTCATGATTGTACAAAATGCTTAAAACCACGTCTGTTTGTTTTTCATCCACAGTTAAAAGTAATGCATCGATTTTTATGAAATTTGGCACAAATAATAAACATACACCAAAGAGTTCTTGGTTAATTATTTGGCCAATTTTACCGATTCATTACAGAACTACAGCCGCACTTCTGTGTCCCGATTATTGCGGATACAGGCTTTACTTCAACCTATGGAACCACATGACTATCTAAGTCCCCTGAAAGCATAGTTCAAGAATGCTTTAGATGGAAAGTATATCGCAGGTGGCAAAACAGGAATTCAGAAAAAAACATTTTACCAGAATTTATAAAGAAAATTTATTTCAGCCTACTGACCCATTTGGCCTTATTACGCGGGAAATATCTGAATCTTCGGAAGCATTGTCTGTCTAATTTTGAACAACATTCTCAATAGCCACCAGCAACATCGCTGAAATGTGATAACTCAAGAGCCAGCTGATATTCTTGTGCAGATGGGTGTGGTGAGGTATGAAGTTGCGGCTACGAGTTAATTACAAAGTGATAAAGAAGCCACCAAGGCAGCAAGCGACAGCTCTCTCTCTCTCAGCCAAGTGTTTGATGACATTGTCGCATTGTAAATGAAAGGATGTACAATAATTGTATGTGTGTATGTTTTCATTGTGCTACTTGTATGTGGAGACACAGCTCTAGCTTAAATATAGTATACTCCTATAGAAACACATATGCTGGAGAATTCAATTACTCACGCTTCTGCAAACACTAGATTTCTGTACACGTATGGGCGAATGGTGTAAATTGCGTCACTTTTTAAATGGTTAGAAATATTTCAGTTAAACTTCATTTCAACATTTGAGGGCTTTATTACAGACAAACAGACGTAACACTTGCGAAATTTCCATCGACCACGCTTTTAACGATCATTTTAAATTTTCATAGTTGTGGCTTTCACAACCAGAGGCGCGCGCATCGTTTTTCTATGCGTTTGACGTTTCACACTAGCGCCTACTGTTGACGATATTGTATAACACAGTGATTCGTGCAACTTTTCCACCAGGTGATGGTAGTGTGAACTGGGCGATGGATTTCCATGAAAATCGTTCAAGGTGTTACGTCTGTTTGTCTGTGACTTTATCGACTTTATGGAAAAATATAGCTGAAGATAAAGATAGAAGATGTTATACACCTCGTCCTTTTTTTACGTCCATGCTTGGCTAAGCGACAAAAAAATTTACCGCCAAGACAAAGAGCAAACTCAATATTTTTATATTTTTTAAAACATCTCCGTGATTAGGAGAAGTGCACAAAAATATAAAAATTTCTATTTTGATTATAATTTTGGCAGTAGAATTTTATTTCGCCAAGCCAATAGTGGACGTAAAATAAGGTTTGGGTGTAGCACAGTTCGCGGGTTGCTGATTTATAGGCGATATATGATACATTTAACATAAGGCCTCTAACAGACATAACTAAATAAGTTACTTAATATTTATTGAAGTTGTAATGGTCCAAGTCTCAACTTCAAAATCATTGTTGGCTTTTAAGCAACTAATGTGACGAATTTCGCTCAATTTTAAGATTAGAGCTTAGTATTTCTTCAGTGAATGCCATCTACCCCACTCTCACCCACATGTAGCATGAAGGTGATGGCTGAATGAGGACGTGTTGTAACTGTAGCAGAGGATAATTGATGGAAACAGCAGCTGCAGCCTGCTGTTGCTGCTGCTGCTGCTCACAGGCTACGATAACAAACATGGTTCATCAAGAAGTGCTTTGTTGAAGGATAAATAGCTCCTGACACGTTGCTGTTGTGGGAGAAGTGGTTTCCTATCGCTATAGGGTATGCTGTGCTGCACCTCTACCTACTAGGTATAGGATCGTAACACCCCGATGATAGCAAAAGGAAGCAAGTGTTGAACCCGGAACAACGGTACTTGAGGTAATGATGATGTATGTTGCTTGAAAAAAAAAAAAGTGGTACCTTCTATATCCGTATCTCAATCTGGAACATTGTTTGTTCATGATAATTGACCACGCGATGCGCGCATTTGTAGTTCGGGTCGCAGTACAAGTGTCTTATGACTTTATCATCATGTATGGGCAATCAACTGATGGATGGTGTAGGATAAGTGGATAGGTCTCTGTTCCTGTAGCCAGGATTAGCTTTACAAATTATACGCACAGTTGTAATAAAATCCTAGGCAATGAACAGATGAGAGGTCCAGATGCAGATGGACGTAAATAGCATTTTTCTCATATTTATATTATGCATTTCAGTGCCATTATTTTAATTTCAATATATCATATAATTTTTCAGCAAAACTTTCTTTAAGAATTTCCTTTAGAGTCTAGACTAGCGGATCCTTCTAAAAAATTTCCAATAATTTCATTAGAAAAGCTTCCACAGGTTTTCTCGGAAATTCCTCCTTAGGTTCTTTCAGAAATCCGTAGGAAATTTTTTTCAGAAAACCATCCTCGGATTCCTTCAGAAAGATGAACCAGTCACGGGCTGAAAGTCTCTTTAATAAAGATAATAAAAAAAATCCTTCAGAACATCAAAAGTTCCATCCATTTTTCCAGGGATTCCTTTGAGAAATCTTCTATGGATTTCTTCCAAAATTGCTCTATGTACTCCTTCAGAAATTTCTCCAGGAATTTGGCCTTAGAATCAATCAAGGTTTCTTTCAGAAACTCCTTCAATGGTTTCTTCAGAAATAATTCAAGGGGGTTCTTTTACCCTTAAAAAGGTTAAGAAATATCTCAAGGGCTTCTTTCAGTTCCTCCCTCAAGAATTTATCCAGGAAAATCTCCAAGTATTTTAAATTATTAATTCAACTAAAACACCCCCAGGGATGACTATGGAAATTTTTCAAGTGATTTGTTAAAAAAAAATCTCTGGAAATTTCTCTATGGATTCCTTCAGAGTTGTCTACATGAATATTCTTTTAAAGCATCAATCATTCATTATTTAAGTGATTTCTTCAAATATTTCTTCCTGAAGTTTACCAGAGATTTGTTCAGGAATTGCATTAAAAATTCCCACAGTCGTGTGTCCAGGAATTTCTACAGTAGGCCGTCTCTTAATTTGTAAAAATTGGAAATGGTAAAAGTTCGTTGTTGGAAAATGATCGTATCTTAATTTGGAGTCCGTATCTCAAGGGGCCTAAACTTGACATAAATTGTATGGGGCTAAACAAACATGTTTTTTTTTTCGACGAAAGAATAACCGGTAGTAGAATAGCGCATATTTTCATCGAAAAAAAAAAACATGCTTCTTTATAACTTTAGGCCCCTTGAAGGACCACTTAGCCACAGACAAACAGATGTAACACCTTGAACGATTTTCGTGGAAATCCATCACCCAGTTCACACTAGCATCACCTGGTGGAAAAGTTGCACGAATCACTGTGTTGTGCAATATCATCAACAGAAGGTGCTAGTGTGAAACGTCAAACGCATAGAAAAACGTTGCGCGCGTCTCTGGTTGTGAAAGCAACGACTATGAAAATTTAAAATAATCGTTAAAAGCGTGGTCGATGGAAATTTCGCAAGTGTTACGTCTGTTTGTCTGTGACTTAGCCTTGAGATACGGACTTCCAATTTTGACACGATAATTTTTTAGCTAAAACTCTGCAACAAGGCACTTTTAACATTTCCATTTTTTTTTTGCAAAAAAAAAAAAAACGAAAGGGTTTCATTTAGAAAATCTTGCAGGCGTTCTTCGAGTGATTCCTTCATAATTACTTTTAATGATTCAGGCAGATTTTTTTCCAGATAACCTCCAGATATTCCATCACGTATTTCCCTTGAATTCTTATCAGCATTTATTCTAAGGATAACTTTTAAGAATTTCACCATAGATTCTTTAAATTCCTTCCAGAAATATTTCTTTGAAGTTTCTACAGGAATTCTTTTAGCAATAGCTCAAGAGTTTTTCGTAGAGATATTTACATATACTTCTTCTTCTTCTTCTTCTTCTTTATGGTTCGACGTCCCCACTGGGACTTGGCCTGTCTCGTTTCAACTTAGTGTTCTGTGAGCACTTCTACAGTTATTAATTGAAAGGCTTTCTTTGCCTGCCATTGCATAAATTTGTAAATTGTGAGGCAAGTACAATGATACACTATGCCCAGGGAGTCGAGAAAATTTTCCCGACCGGAACGGGAATCGAACCCACCGTCTCCGGATTGGCGACCTATAGCCTTAACCACTAGGCTAACAGGAGACCCCAATACTTATCATGGGCTTTGTTCAAGTATAGGGGTCCTACAGGAATTCCTCTAGAAAATCGTTCACAAATTGCTCCAGGAGAAGTTTCAAAAAACTGTACAAGATTATTACAAATAGATTTCCCCTGGAGTATTCCAAAAAATTTCTCAAGTTTTTTTTTTGGAATTCCAAGGGGTTTCTCTAGGTTTTTCTCCTCAAATAAAAAAAAACATCCTGAGATTCCCTAAAAAATCCTCCAGAGGTTCATTCAAGAGCACTTCGGGTGATTTCAACAAGGATTCTATGAGCGATTTCTTCAAAAGTTCTTCCATAGAGTATTCTGGAATTCTTCTAAAAATTTCTTCGGAAATTCTTCCACAGGTTCCTGCAGAAATTCCTAAAAATATTTTTTTTAGAAATTGCTACTCTAGTTCCGTCAAAATATCTTTTGGAGTTCTTTTAGAGATTTCCGCATAAATTGATTGAGAATTCTTCCAGCAATTTTTTTAGCAGTTCTTCCAGAAATCGCATAAAACATTACTAGAAGTATTTTTAAAAAAATCCTTAATGGAATTTTTAAAGGAATACTTGCAGGATTCCCTAAGGAATCTCTTAAAACTTCTGGAGATACCTTTAGCGATTTTTCGATGTAATTCTTGAAAATTTTCTGAACAAAAAATCCTGAGGTAATTTCTGAAATTATATTTGGAAGAACTCTCGGATAAGTACCTATTCTCCCAAATAAACACATTTTTGAGATACCTGTTTAATTCCTAGAAAAAAAAATTAGAAACTTGTGGAGGAACTCTGTAGCAACTTGGAAGTAATTCCCAGGAATAGTTGCTTGAGATAATTTTTGGAGGAGAAAACTGTAGATGAATTTCTGAAGGAAACTCTTAAACATGGCTGCAGAAATCACTACAGAAATTGCAGACAAAGGTACTGGTGAACTCCTCAAAGAAATCCCTCAGTAAGTTTCAGAAGGATTCCTAGCGGACCTTCTGATGGAATCCGTAGAAGAATTGCTGGAGATGACTCTGGCGAAATTCTTGGCAGAATTTGTTATACAATTTCTAACCCCATCTGTACACAAAAATCGCTTACAAGGAGAAATTTCTGAATAAAGTTCAGCAGGAACACAAAAAAAAATCCTGGAGAAAGTCTTTATAGAGAACCACTGAAATTCCTGAAAAATAAATGATTTTTGAAAGAATCTTTGTAATAACATACAGAACAATTCGAGAACCTTCTGCAGGTATTCATATATTTTTCTATTATTAAAATCTTGAAAAATGCCAAGGAATAGATTTTGGAATATTTCTGTAGAAATTGCTGAGAGAATTTTTGCTGGAAGAATTTCTGAAGAAAGGTTTGTTTGAATCCTAAATAATCTCTGGAGAAGCTTCTAGTCTAGAGAAACCTCTGAAAGAACTTCTCGACGAATCTCTGGAGGAACCCTTCTAGAGGAATTTAAAAAATACCTGAGAGAATGCCTGAATGCATTTATCTGCACAACATGACCATTACGACAACACATATTCAACGATAGTACGCCACTATACTTTAGGTATCAGTAGGTCGGCTCCAGAGGCACTTTCTTGGTTCATGGTTGCCGCTCTTCACCCTCGGCCAAACTTAATGCTCGCCAGATCACGCTCCACCTGTTCTGCCCATCGTGCTTTCTGCTGCCTTAATATATGGAGTAACACCTGAAGAAACCTCTGGAGGAATTTCAACAGTTTCTGAAAAAGTTCCTAGCAAAAAAAAAACCCAAGAAAAAATCTGAAAGAATCGCCTTTGTGGAGATTTCTGGAGAAATCTGGAGGTATTCTTAAAATAATTTCTTGAGAAATTTTTAGAAAAAAATATGGAGTAATTATAAAGAAAAACTTCTGGATATTCCAGGAGGAATTTGAAGAAATACTTGCACGATCTTCTATACCAATCCTTGAAAACATTTCTTTTTCCTGAGGTTCGCCCGATAATTCTTTTAGAAGTGAATTCTTCCAAAAATTTCAAAAAATTGTGACGGGAGTTCTACCGGGAATATGTTCTCCAAAATATCCGAGAAAATTCTTCCGGAAGATCCTTCCTAAAATCTGAAAAAGTTTCCTAAGACATTCACAGAAGTTCTTTCGGGAATATCTTCGGGATTTTCCCAGAAGTTTTCCAGGACCCTGTGAAGTTTTTTTTTTTAACAAACTGCTCCGGGAATTCTTCCAGAAGATTATTTAGGAATTCTTCCGGAAATTCATCCGAAAGTCCTCTGGAAATTCTTCTGGAAGTGTCCAGGCAAATGATATTAGAAATTGTTTTGAGAATTCTTCAGAATGTTTCTCCAGGAATTTAAGAGAACCTACGAGAATTCTACCCAGAACTCCATCTGCATCCGTGAATCCCTCCTGGAAGACCATTGGGAATCCCTCCAAAAGTACCCATAAAAATTCCATCAAGGCTTTTTTTGTGAAGTCAAAAAAGAGGTCTTCCGGTTTAAAGAGTTCTTCCAAGACTCTTTCAGAAATTTCAGAGTATGAGTATCTTTAGCAAACCTTTCTGCAATGTATCCATAAAATTTCTACGAAAGTTTCTTCAGAGAAAATTTAGCTATTACTCACTTCCCAAATCTGTTAATATTTTATTCAGACTTATGCCACCAAATGCAAGATTTTGTAGATGTCCTGTAAAGAAATCTTGTATAGGTATCTGGAAAAATATTGTGATAACCCTTCGGAGATCTATTGTGATTTTTTATAGCAGAGAAAACAATATTTAAAAATGTTTCTTCAGTAATTACTACAGGAATTTAGTAGAAAATTCAGAAATAATGCCAGGTAAAATATCTAAAAAATATCCTCATGGAGTAATTTAATAAAAATATATTCTGATGCAATTCTTGAAAATACCTGTAGAGGATATCCTGGAAAAAGTATTTCCAAAGACACTCCTGGAACATTTAAGCATACTTCTGAAAGATTTACCCGATGAGCTCTTGGAAGATTCCCGAGTAATTTCTGAGAAAGTTCGAGGAGGTCTTGGAACATTTTCCTAGAAAAATTCCCACTGGAATTCTGCAGGAATTCCAGAAGATAACGAATGTATCGCCAACGAGGCTTTGTAAGTAGACGATGTTGTCCTCTAAAATAAAATCGAATTAACGAAGATACCGGTAGTTCCTGAAGATAGCTCATTATTATGGAAACAATCTAGGTATTCCGGAGAAAAATGGGCAGTCCTGGGTGTATGAAAGCGTGGTTAAAAAGTAATGCTTAGAAAATCTCCAGAAGAGAGCAGCTCTTTGAGGGATTCCTGCAGCAGTTTCGCTGGGAATTTCTCAAGAAGCACCTCCGGAAAATCTTCTAAAAGATCCTCTGGGAAGTCCACCACAAGTTCTTCCGGGAATTCCGGGAGATTCCTCTGAACATTCTTGTGGTCGTTATTCCGGGAATTTCCCTAGAAGCTCCTCTGCTTAATCACCCACGTACAATTTTCTCCTTGAATTTTCTTCGGATTCCTCTGGGAATTCCTGTAGGAATTCATCCGGAAATTCCTCTAGGAGTTTATTTGAGAATACTCTAAGAGTTCATCCGAGAATCCCTCTAGGAGTTCATCCAAGATTTCTTGTAGGAGTTCCTCAGAGAATTCCTCTAGGAGCACCTCCTGGAATTCCTCTAGGAGTTTCTCCAGAAATTCTTCTCGAAGTTCATCCTGGAATTTCGGGAGTTTCCTCCTGGGATTCTTCTAGGACCTTTTCCGGGGATTCTTCTAGGAGATTACCGCTAATTCCTCTAAGAGTTCCTCCGGCAAATCTTCTAGCAGATGCTCCGGAAATTACGATAGGAATTCCACTAAAAATGTCTCTAGGCAGTGCTGAAAAATTCATTTCGTCATATCTAAATTCAATCACCTACAGCTCATTTTAGAAGCAGAACCTGAGAATATGGTATATGAAAAACTTGTGCGGCTAGACCAGTTCTGCAAGAAAGTCACGGAAAAACTGCTATTTTTCGAATATTTAAAGTAAATGTCACGGACTGCCTTTGAAAAATACCAAATGATATTCACCGTGAATATCATTGGCATTTTTCGATGGTAGTCCCGTGACATTTACCTTAAATATTCGAAAAATATCGGTTTTTCCGTGACTTTTTTGCAGAACTGGTCTATCCGCAGAAGTTTTTCATATACCATAAACTCAGGCTCAGCTTCTAAAATGAGCTGTAGGTGATTGAATTTAGATATGACGAAATGAATTTTTCACCACTGTCTCTAGGAGTTACCAGTGGGAGTTCGTTTATGAATTCCAATGGGAAATTCTTTTGGCTTTCTACTTGGAATTTCCCTCGGAGTTCCACTGGAAATTCTTCCAGGAGTTGCTTCGGGATTTTCTCTAGGAGATCTTTTGGGAATTTCTCTTGGAGTTTTGGTGGAAATTTCTCTAGTAGTTTATCTGCGAATCTGTTAAGGAGTTTCTCAGAAACTTCAATATGAGTTCTACTGGAAATTCCTCTAATAGTTCCTCCGTGATTTCCTCTAGGAGTTCCACTGAGAATTCCTCTATGAGTCTTCACTGGGAGTTCGTCTATGAACCGCTTCGGGAATTACTGAAGGAGTTGCACTGGGATTTTTTCTAGGAGTTCCACTGGCAATTTTTCTGAGTTCTTCCGGGAATTTCTTCGAAAAGTTCTCTCCGGAAGTTCATCCTGGAATTTCGGGAGTTTTGTCCGAGAATTCCTCTAGAAGATCATCCGAAAATATATCAAAGAGCTTTACTGGGTGTTCCTCTCAGGGAATTCGTCTAGTAGCTCCTGCTAAAGTTTTATTTCCTCGAGGAATTTCAGGTGTTCCAGAAAATCCTCCAGAAATTCGTCCGGAAATTTGTAGAGTTTCCTCCGAAAACTCCTCTAGCAGTTCCTCCGAGAACTACTTTAACAGTGCTTTGCTAGAAGATGGAAGATAGAAGATGGAAGATAGAAGATTGAAGATAAAAGATAGAAGATAGAAGATAGAAGATAGAAGATAGAAGATAGAAGATAGAAGATAGAAGATAGAAGATAGAAGATAGAAGATAGAAGATAGAAGATAGAAGATAGAAGATAGAAGATAGAAGATAGAAGATAGAAGATAGAAGATAGAAGATAGAAGATAGAAGATAGAAGATAGAAGATAGAAGATAGAAGATAGAAGATAGAAGATAGAAGATAGAAGATAGAAGATAGAAGATAGAAGATAGAAGATAGAAGATAGAAGATAGAAGATAGAAGATAGAAGATAGAAGATAGAAGATAGAAGATAGAAGATAGAAGATAGAAGATAGAAGATAGAAGATAGAAGATAGAAGATAGAAGATAGAAGATAGAAGATAGAAGATAGAAGATAGAAGATAGAAGATAGAAGATAGAAGATAGAAGATAGAAGATAGAAGATAGAAGATAGAAGATAGAAGATAGAAGATAGAAGATAGAAGATAGAAGATAGAAGATAGAAGATAGAAGATAGAAGATAGAAGATAGAAGATAGAAGATAGAAGATAGAAGATAGAAGATAGAAGATAGAAGATAGAAGATAGAAGATAGAAGATAGAAGATAGAAGATAGAAGATAGAAGATAGAAGATAGAAGATAGAAGATAGAAGATAGAAGATAGAAGATAGAAGATAGAAGATAGAAGATAGAAGATAGAAGATAGAAGATAGAAGATAGAAGATAGAAGATAGAAGATAGAAGATAGAAGATAGAAGATAGAAGATAGAAGATAGAAGATAGAAGATAGAAGATAGAAGATAGAAGATAGAAGATAGAAGATAGAAGATAGAAGATAGAAGATAGAAGATAGAAGATAGAAGATAGAAGATAGAAGATAGAAGATAGAAGATAGAAGATAGAAGATAGAAGATAGAAGATAGAAGATAGAAGATAGAAGATAGAAGATAGAAGATAGAAGATAGAAGATAGAAGATAGAAGATAGAAGATAGAAGATAGAAGATAGAAGATAGAAGATAGAAGATAGAAGATAGAAGATAGAAGATAGAAGATAGAAGATAGAAGATAGAAGATAGAAGATAGAAGATAGAAGATAGAAGATAGAAGATAGAAGATAGAAGATAGAAGATAGAAGATAGAAGATAGAAGATAGAAGATAGAAGATAGAAGATAGAAGATAGAAGATAGAAGATAGAAGATAGAAGATAGAAGATAGAAGATAGAAGATAGAAGATAGAAGATGGGAGTTAGAAGATAGAAGATAAAAGATAGAAGATAGAAGATAGAAGATAGAAGATAGAAGATAGAAGATAGAAGATAGAAGATAGAAGATAGAAGATAGAAGATAGAAGATAGAAGATAGAAGATAGAAGATAGAAGATAGAAGATAGAAGATAGAAGATAGAAGATAGAAGATAGAAGATAGAAGATAGAAGATAGAAGATAGAAGATAGAAGATAGAAAATAGAAAATAGAAAATAGAAGATAGAAGATAGAAGATAGAAGATAGAAAATAGAAAATAGCAGATAGAAGATAGAAGATAGAATATAGAAGATAGAAGATAGAAGATAGAAGATAGAAGATAGAAGATAGAAGATGGGAGTTAGAAGATGGAAGATAAAAGATAGAAGATAGAAGATAGAAGCTAGAAGATAGAAGATAGAAGCTAGAAGCTAGAAGCTAGAAGCTAGAAGCTAGAAGCTAGAAGCTAGAAGCTAGAAGCTAGAAGCTAGAAGCTAGAAGCTAGAAGCTAGAAGCTAGAAGCTAGAAGCTAGAAGCTAGAAGCTAGAAGCTAGAAGCTAGAAGCTAGAAGCTAGAAGCTAGAAGCTAGAAGCTAGAAGCTAGAAGCTAGAAGCGAGAAGCTAGAAGCTAGAAGCTAGAAGCTAGAAGCTAGAAGCTAGAAGCTAGAAGCTAGAAGCTAGAAGCTAGAAGCTAGAAGCTAGAAGCTAGAAGCTAGAAGCTAGAAGCTAGAAGCTAGAAGCTAGAAGCTAGAAGCTAGAAGCTAGAAGCTAGAAGCTAGAAGCTAGAAGCTAGAAGCTAGAAGCTAGAAGCTAGAAGCTAGAAGCTAGAAGCTAGAAGCTAGAAGCTAGAAGCTAGAAGCTAGAAGCTAGAAGCTAGAAGCTAGAAGCTAGAAGCTAGAAGCTAGAAGCTAGAAGCTAGAAGCTAGAAGCTAGAAGCTAGAAGCTAGAAGCTAGAAGCTAGAAGCTAGAAGCTAGAAGCTAGAAGCTAGAAGCTAGAAGCTAGAAGCTAGAAGCTAGAAGCTAGAAGCTAGAAGCTAGAAGCTAGAAGCTAGAAGCTAGAAGCTAGAAGCTAGAAGCTAGAAGCTAGAAGCTAGAAGCTAGAAGCTAGAAGCTAGAAGCTAGAAGCTAGAAGCTAGAAGCTAGAAGCTAGAAGCTAGAAGCTAGAAGCTAGAAGCTAGAAGCTAGAAGCTAGAAGCTAGAAGCTAGAAGCTAGAAGCTAGAAGCTAGAAGCTAGAAGCTAGAAGCTAGAAGCTAGAAGCTAGAAGCTAGAAGCTAGAAGCTAGAAGCTAGAAGCTAGAAGCTAGAAGCTAGAAGCTAGAAGCTAGAAGCTAGAAGCTAGAAGCTAGAAGCTAGAAGCTAGAAGCTAGAAGCTAGAAGCTAGAAGCTAGAAGCTAGAAGCTAGAAGCTAGAAGCTAGAAGCTAGAAGCTAGAAGCTAGAAGCTAGAAGCTAGAAGCTAGAAGCTAGAAGCTAGAAGCTAGAAGCTAGAAGCTAGAAGCTAGAAGCTAGAAGCTAGAAGCTAGAAGCTAGAAGCTAGAAGCTAGAAGCTAGAAGCTAGAAGCTAGAAGCTAGAAGCTAGAAGCTAGAAGCTAGAAGCTAGAAGCTAGAAGCTAGAAGCTAGAAGCTAGAAGCTAGAAGCTAGAAGCTAGAAGCTAGAAGCTAGAAGCTAGAAGCTAGAAGCTAGAAGCTAGAAGCTAGAAGCTAGAAGCTAGAAGCTAGAAGCTAGAAGCTAGAAGCTAGAAGCTAGAAGCTAGAAGCTAGAAGCTAGAAGCTAGAAGCTAGAAGCTAGAAGCTAGAAGCTAGAAGCTAGAAGCTAGAAGCTAGAAGCTAGAAGCTAGAAGCTAGAAGCTAGAAGCTAGAAGCTAGAAGCTAGAAGCTAGAAGCTAGAAGCTAGAAGCTAGAAGCTAGAAGCTAGAAGCTAGAAGCTAGAAGCTAGAAGCTAGAAGCTAGAAGCTAGAAGCTAGAAGCTAGAAGCTAGAAGCTAGAAGCTAGAAGCTAGAAGCTAGAAGCTAGAAGCTAGAAGCTAGAAGCTAGAAGCTAGAAGCTAGAAGCTAGAAGCTAGAAGCTAGAAGCTAGAAGCTAGAAGCTAGAAGCTAGAAGCTAGAAGCTAGAAGCTAGAAGCTAGAAGCTAGAAGCTAGAAGCTAGAAGCTAGAAGCTAGAAGCTAGAAGCTAGAAGCTAGAAGCTAGAAGCTAGAAGCTAGAAGCTAGAAGCTAGAAGCTAGAAGCTAGAAGCTAGAAGCTAGAAGCTAGAAGCTAGAAGCTAGAAGCTAGAAGCTAGAAGCTAGAAGCTAGAAGCTAGAAGCTAGAAGCTAGAAGCTAGAAGCTAGAAGCTAGAAGCTAGAAGCTAGAAGCTAGAAGCTAGAAGCTAGAAGCTAGAAGCTAGAAGCTAGAAGCTAGAAGCTAGAAGCTAGAAGCTAGAAGCTAGAAGCTAGAAGCTAGAAGCTAGAAGCTAGAAGCTAGAAGCTAGAAGCTAGAAGCTAGAAGCTAGAAGCTAGAAGCTAGAAGCTAGATGCTAGAAACTAGAAGCTAGAAACTAGATGCTAGAAGCTAGAAGCTAGAAGCTAGAAGCTAGAAGCTAGAAGCTAGAAGCTAGAAGCTAGAAGCTAGAAGCTAGAAGCTAGAAGCTAGAAGCTAGAAGCTCGAAGCTAGAAGCTTCAAGCTAGAAGCTAGAAGCTAGGAGCCAGAAGCTAGAAGCTAGAAGCTAGAAGCTAGAAGCTAGAAGCTAGAAGCTCGAAGCTAGAAGCTCGAAGCTAGAAGCTCGAAGCTAGAAGCTCGAAGCTAGAAGCTAGTCGCTCGAAGCTAGAAGCTCAAAGCTAGAAGAAGATAGAAGAAAAAAGAAGATAAGCAATAGAAGATAGGAGATGAAACACAACAGAAAAAGAGATGTAAGGAAGAAGGCAGAAGACAGAATATAGAGAATAGAAGGTAAAACACAAAAGATAGAAAATCGATCAAAGCTGTAAGATAGAAAGTATCGGAAAGAACCCGAGCAGAAGTAAATACATTAAAAATATCGTGTGAGGAGCAGGCTGCGCTCTCATACCAAAGACTGTTTTTGCTGTGTTATTCTACAGAATTTTAATAACAGGACATGTTAACTACTTTGTTATTTGATATCTTTTGGATAACACATATGTACAGCACTGGAAATTTAAGGTATGCATTTGTTATTGAAATAGCAAGTCTTGTTATTTTCTAGGTGTTATTGATACACACATATGGCATTCGTTTTTGTTATTTTATTTCTTATTACCACCTAATAAAGATATCGAGGTAGAATATTACTTATTTTGATATTGTTGCTATTATATAGTCGTAATCCTTTCTGCTCGGGAAGACACGTTAGAAAGTTTTAAATATGATAAATATGATTAGGGTCTCCAAATAGCCTAGTGGTTAAGGCTATGGATCGCCAATCCAGAGACGGCGAGTTCGATTCCCGTTCCGGTCGGGAAAATTTTCTCGACTTCTTGGGCATAGTGTATCATTGTACTTGTCTCACAATATTCAAATTCATGCAATGGCAGGCAAAGGATGCCCTTCAATTAATAACTGTGGAAGTGCTCAAAGAACACTAAGTTGAAGTGAGGCAGGCCAAGTCCCAGTGGGGACGTAGAGCCAAAGAGAAGAAGAAGAAGATTATCCACCTGATTATCAGCGTATATACACTTTGCAATTAATCTGCAAAATTTTCTAATCCCAAATCAACTTTCTAATCAAATTTTCTCCTCTGTTATGAAGTTACTGTTGCGTGCAAAAATATCCCATCCGGAGCAAATGGATCCGCGTGCCTTTTCGATTTTGCAAGGTTGACTGACTAGGTACCACCATTTCGGCTTTCGGTAAAGAGTTAAAATTGAAACGCCAAAGTGCGACCGTTTCGGATCAATAAATAAGACCGATGCTAATCGGATTTTAGCGAAAATCGTGTCATGATGGCTGGCGGGCAAACGACACGATAGACAATAGACGGACTTAGAGCCAATGGGAACAACTGTGCTGCTCGACTTTTCAACTGTTGCTAGTTTCCGGTTCAGTTGAGTGCAGAAACAGTATTGACAGAGTCCAAAACAGCCTTCGTTTGTTTTCAGCGGAGGCGCTCATTCTAATTTTAGCCAAAAGTGCTGGAAAGCAATTTCAGACCGCCCACCAAGCTAACAGCTTATTTTCTAATTGAAGCTTTCAATTTAAGTTTCGAAATGTTTGAATCAATGAAATGGAAACGCATTGAAGCAGAAGATGTTGTGTATTGTAATCCTGAATGCTATAACTGGCCTCTCAGCTATTTATTCTTCGAAACACTCAGAAAAAGAATTGAAATGAAACTGTTAGTATGTTTGGAGTTACTCTGGAAGAATATCTGAAGAATATTTCAGGAAAAAAAAATTGAACTCCCTCAATATGAGAAACCCATAGAAGAATTCACGAAGGAATCCTGGAGGAATTTCCGGAGCATTCCTTGGAAGAATTCTCGAAAGATTTCCGATGGTATCTCTAAAGGAATTTGGAGGAATACCTGAAGGAATTTCTGGAGATATTCCTGCAGAAATTTTCGAAGAATTCCCGAAAGAATCCCTGGAGGAATCCTTGTGAGAATTTCTGAGACAATCCCAGAAGAAATTTACAAAATATTATTCTGTTCTCCTCAGAGAATATTCAATGGAATTCATTGAGGAACTCTTAAGGAAATCCCAGGACGATTCCCAAAGGAATCCTTGCTGCGATTTCAAATGAGATCTTTAGAGATACCTGAAAAAATCCTGTAGGAATTCCCGAAGTATTTCCACAGGTATCCGTTGAAGGTTTACAAAAAGAGTCGAACTCCTAAAGAAATCACTGGAGGTGATCTCTGTAATAGAATTATTTTAGAAAACACAGTATATGTTCGATGAAGCGATAAGCACGATACTGCCACAAACCATCACGCTATATATCTTTCTGGAACTTAAAGAGCAGCAGTCATATAACTCATACGTAAGGAAAGCAGTCAAAAGTATCGAAACAAGGCCACTTACTAGTACCGATTCCTAGGATGCTGCCGTTCCTCACTGGAGCCACCATCGTATCGTTGTTAATGTGAATCCAAAACACGAGCTTGTCGGAAAGTGTATGTAACACGGAAACGCTACACACCACGTAAATCAATATCAAATTCCATCACACCAACGGAATATTTTTGGTGAAGCTCCTGCTCAGCTCTTGTTGCTGCTGGCTGGTAGGCAGGCTGTGTACAACTACAGGATGATGTCGTCGACGACGCGACGTGGTGTACTTGATGGCGACCGTGGCGTTGTTGTTGTTGGAAGCAAGCCACAAAATTCCTAGGCAACTTCGGTTGGTGAATGTAATCTCATGTTTTTGGTGCTTCCTTCAGTGCGCACCACCTACATACGGTTTATCAAACATTTTAGACTTTTAGAGCCTCCACCACCATCACTGAGATAAGCTTGCAACACCGACCGAATTGATGGTGAGGAGTGGGTATAAACACAATATCCTCTCATCAGATACCGGGGTTTCATGTACTCTGCATTTCGAAATGGTATGACTGGTACCATTTTTCGATATCATAGAAATTGGAGTACATTCTGATCTTTAAAGCGACTATGATTATTATACAGAAAACATGTCAATGTAGTGAAATGATAAGGCGCTTGCCCACGGCAGACCGCATGTGCAGCCACGTCTGCGAAAGTCCGCGCGGATTTCAGAGTGTTTGAAAAATGGCTGTTTGCCAAAGGTTCACGTTGTAGCGTGAATTTCCGTAAAGTAGGCGTCAGGTGATAGTTTGTTCATTAATAAGATTACTGTGAAGATGATGCGGCACATTTCGTAGCTTGCCGATTTGTAGGTGTGATAAAGGCCCGTTTAGACTGTCTGATTTGTCGGTCTGATTTGAGTGACTGCTCGAAAAAAAAATTATATGAAATTGTAAACAAAGGTCACTCAAATCGCTCGAATCAGACCGAAAAATCAGATAGTCTAAACGGGTCTTAAGATAGATGGGTTATGATACACTGTGATCCAGTTGCTGGGTATAAACAATACATGAGTTGATAGATTGAAAGAAAGATACAACTCCACGTGTTCCTCCTGAATTTCTCCGGGTTCCTGCAGGTGTTCTCCGGCAATTCCTGCAGGAGTTCCTTGAGAATTTCTTCAGCAGTTTCTCGGGAATTCTTCCAGAAGCTCCTAGGGAAATCATACAAGAGGTCCTTGGAAATTTCTCCAAGCGGATTATCTTCAGAAGTTCCTTTGGAATTTCTCAAGGTGCTCCTCGGGAATTCCGCTACGAGTTATTTGAGACTTCCTTCAGGAGTTTTTCGAGAATTCCTCCAGAAGTTCTTCAGGAAATTCTCCAGATGTTCCCCGGAAATTCTTCCAAAAGTTTTTCGACAATCCTAGAGGAGTTCCTCAGCAATTTTTCAAAAAGTTTCCCGGAAATTCCTCTGGAAGTTTATCGGGAATCCTAGAGGGATTTCCGGGGAACTCCTTCAGGAATTCTCGAGGAACTCCCGGTGGAATTCCAGAGCAACTCCTGGCGAGATTTCCGAGGAACTCCTGGATATATTTTGAACATGAGTTCCCGAAGAACTCTTGGATGAATTCCTGAGGAACTATTGGACAAATTCCTAAGGGTTTCCTGGAGAAATTCCCAAGGGGCTCCTGAAGGACCTCCCGAGTAATTCCTGGAGGGATTTCTTAGAAACTCTTAGAGGAATTGCAGGAGGAATTCTCGTGGATCTCCTAGAGGAATTTCTGAGGAATTGCTGGAGGGATTCCCGGAGGATTTCCCAAGAATTTCTGGAGGATTTCCCAAGAATGACTTGGTGGAATTCCCGAGGTACTGCTGTAGGAATTCCCGAGGAACATCTGAATGAATTGCCGAGGTACTGCCGGAGGAATTCCCGGGGATCTGCTGGAGGAATTCCCGAGGATGTTCTTGAGGAATTCTCGGGGAACTCCTTGAGAAATTCCTAAAGAACTCCCGAGGGAATTTCCGAGGAACTTCTGGAGGAATTCTCGGAGAAATTCTTGAGGGGTTCCCGGGGAAGTTTGTGAGTAATTTCCAAGGAATTTCCGTAAATTCCATGAGAAATTCCCGAGAAATTCTCTAAAGAACTCCTGGACAAATTTCCAAGAAGCTTCTGGAGGATTTTCCGAGGAACTCCTGGCGCATCTCCAAAGCAACTTCTGGAAGAATTCAAGAGAAACTCTTGGAGAAAATCCCGTGGATCTCCTGGAGGAATTCCCGTGGATCTCCTGGAGTAATTTCCCGATTGGACGAATTTCCAGGCTGCTTCTGTAGAAATTCAAGATGAACTCCGGGAGGAATTCCCAAGAAACTCTTGGATGAATTCCTGAGGAAATGTTAGAGGATTTTTCCGGGGAACTTCTGTAGAAATTGCCGGAGATCTCCTGGAGAAATTCCCAGGAAGCTCTTGGAGGAATTTCCGGGAACTAGTCCATGAATTTCCAAGGAACTAATGGAAGAATTTATGTGGAATTCCTGGAAATGTTCCCAGGGAATTCCTGGAAATGAGGGAATTTTTTTGAGAAACTCCTGGAAGAATTTCCAAAGAATTCCTGAAGCAATGCTCGAGAATCTTCTGAAAAATTCCAGAGGAACTGCTATAAGAATTTCCGAGGAACTCATTAGAAATTCCTGAGAAGCTCCTAGAGGAATTTATGAGGCATCCCTGGAAAAGTTCTCTTGAATGAATGTCCTCCTGGAGAAAATCCTGGAGGAATATCCTTAGAATTGCTGGAAAAAATCTAGGGAAACTTCTGAAGAAATTTCTGAAAAAGGGAATTTAAAAAGTTTCCAGTGAGCTAATTGAGGAATTCCCGCGAAACTCCTAGAAGATTCACCGATGAACTCCTGGAGAAATGCCCTCAAACTCCTGGAGTGATTCCCGGGGTACTTGTGGAGCAATTCCCAAAGCTCTTCTGAATGAATTACGGAGTTTCCCGGAACCTCTATAGGAGAAATTCCCAAAGCTCTTCTGGAGGAATTCTCGGAAAACTTCTGAGAAAATTCTATGGAAAGAATTCCCATTAAGACGCTTGATAAATTACCGAGGAATTCCTGGAGAAATTCTCTAGAAATTGATGGAGAACTCCTGAGAAAAATCCCGGAGAACATCGCTGAAGGGACTTCCGGTGAACTCCTGCAAGAATTCTCGAAATTCTTGTGATGGAATTTCCTGGAAGCTTCTAAGAAACACCTGAACTGTTGGGGATCTCCCGTAGAAAGTTCCGGAGAACATCTCAATAGTTTTTGAGGAACTTTTGAAGGAATTCCTGATGGAATTTTTGAGGTATCTCCAGTATCTTAAGAAATTTCCGGGGGTTTTCTGTGGAAGACGTGGAAATATTTCCGATGAACTTCTTTCGGAATTATTGTGAAGTACTGGAAATCTTCCCTGTGGAATCCTGGAGAGAATAATATACACTATTGCTGGCGTGCTCCTTGGTGAACTCTTGCAATTAATTTCATGGAAATCCTGGAGCGATTTTCCAGATACATTATGTGTCTAGAACGTAATTTTGAAAGGAATTATGGAGCAGTTCAGCCACAAATGATACAGGAATTTTAAAGGAATTCCTGTTGTATTCATAGGAAGTAACGAAGGCATTTCCGGCAAATTCCTGGAGAAATTCTCGGCCACTTCTGGAGAAATTGTCTGAGAACTCCTGAAGCTATTCTCGGGGAACTCCAGGGAGACTTCCCGGTGAACTGGAAAACATCTAGCGAAGCTCCTTGAGATATTCTTGATGGTGGAAATCCCACGAATGCAATCAGGTTACGGAATGTTCATAAGAAATTTTTGGAATGCCGCCAGAGTTTCTTCGTTCGTTAAGTTCAACATTCTAATCGTAATGCACTTAAGTTCCGTATCTGCGAACCAGATTATCTCCGCAATCCTTTCGTAAGAAATCAGAATCCTGAAATCATTAACTTCCCCCCAAAATTTCACCGAAACCTTCACCACAGACAAACATACGTAACTCTTAGAGGAAATTCATCAAAAAATTTTGCCTGGTGTCTTCTTCATGAGCACACTGCCACCTGTTGTTGGAGCCGCGCTAGATACAGTCGGCCATGATGAATTCCGATTTGACGTTTGTGTAACACGCACACTACTACACAAAAATGATCTGTGTTTTCTGTATTGAGTCTCGTTACATATGTATATTCAAACTTCTTTCAATTTCGGTGGCAGGTTTCAAGCCATACTATTTTGAAATTCGCTAAAGCTAATCCACCGTGCCTCCGGCAATTCCACCACCAACTAAACAAAAACATCCTGAACATCTCGCGAACCCTGGAGGCACGATTTCATGCGGGGAAAATTTCCAGCCCCCATCAACAACGGTGCGGTTCGCTATCGGCACGTCATCGGCGGCGGCATCGTTCTCTGGGGAGCCATTTTTAATCAATGAAACGAAGCAAATTTCGCTTAGCCTTCTTCTGGCTGGAATCTGCGAAAAGATAACATCAGCGAGTGAAATTTAAGTGTAGTAGGGGTACTGGGGCAATTTGTGACATCGCACGGCACCAGATTGTTTCTTCCATGTTTAGTAAGCGTCGAGCGAGGGGTGATGATTATTGGAGTTTTGATGAGTTTTACTTGTTCCTGTGTTCTGAGTGAAAGTTTGGCTTGTGTGATCAGAATTTATGGCTCTTTATTGTAGTGAATCGAACTTTCGATGGCGTACGCTGCTATAACCGTATTAGGAAAATATTGAAACGCCCATATGGTCCATTACGTTAACAGAATGTTTGGCATTACCAAAGAAAATGAATAAATTTCCTTATTTTCTGGATCACAATAATTGTTGGCCAGTCCATATCATTCTATAGAACAAACTATAGTCACGTCCAATGTTCCTTTACCGACAAAATGATTCTCACAGCAAGTGAGAACGATTGGTCTCCAGTCCGTTTGCTTCACGAGCTAACTGACCGATGAGAAACAGCGGTCGCAGTTGGTTCGGTTTCTCTCTAGACTCCCTGTGCGTGCTCGTTCCTAGATGAGATTGCCACTGGTAACTGATCTTATTTTTCCATATTCACTCGGATTTTAGTGTGGAGTCACTCCACTGGAGTGTTATACATTCTTTGGTAAGCGTTCCACTAGCTACCGCTGTAAGTTGGACTCCTTTCCCAGGAAAATAGAGTCCTAGCTAGTACTATGAACCACTGGACGTTGGACTCACTGCTCTTGGTCGGCCCGCCATTTTCTCTATAGTTCAAGTACGATTTGGAGACCGTGGAAGTAACAGAACCACACCTGTCCGCCGCGTTCACATCGTTTCAATAATGTTGCCAGGAGTCATATCTTTACCGCATATCTCTTGCTTACTTAAACTTTGCACCACGATCTCGTTGTTCATTCATTTCATTTATTTGGTACAACATCAAATTCAAGATAAAACTGAATCAACAATATTTCTCCATAATACTCGGTCGCTGCCGCTCTCCATCCTCGGTCGCGCTCAATGCTCGTCAGGTCACGCTCCATTTGGTCCGCCCATTGTGCTATCTGCGCCCCATGCCTTCTTGTGCCAACCAGGCCAGTAGCAAGCACAAGCTTTGCAGGGTTGTTGTCAGGCATTCTTGCAACATACCCTGCCCACCGCATCCTTCCGGCTTTGGCCACCTTCTGGATGCTGGGTTCGCCGTAAAGTGCAGCGAGCTCGTGGTTCATTCTTCTCCGCCACACACCGTTCTCCTGCACACCACCGAAGATCGTCCTTAGCACGCGCCACTCGAAAACTCCAAGTGCTTGCAGGTCTTCCTCAAAGCATGGTCCTTGTCTCGTGTCCGTAGAGGACCACCTGTCTTATTAGCGTTTTGTACATGGTGCATTTGGTGCGTGGGTGAATCTTTTTAGACGGCAGCTTCTTCTGGAGCCCGTAGTAGGCCCGACTTCCGCTGATGATGCGCCTTCGAATTTCTTGACTCACGTTGTTGTCAGCCGTCAGTATGGATCCGAGGTAGACGAATTCCTTCACCACTTCGATAGTATCCTCGTCTATCGTAACATTACTACCCAGACGGATCCGGTCGTGTTCGGTTCCGTCTACCAGCATGTACTTTGTTCTTGAGGCATTCACCACCAGTCCGACCTTCGCTGCTTCGCGTTTCAGGCGGGTGTACAGCTCTGCCACCGTTCCAAATGTTCTAGCGATAATGTCCATGTCGTCCGCAAAGCACACAAATTGAACGGATTTTGTGAAAATCGTTCCCCGGCTGTTGAGCCCGGCTCGTCGCATCACACCAGAGCGATGTTGAAGAATAGGCATGAGAGTTCGTCACCTTGTCGCAGTTCCCGGCAAGATTCGAATGAACTGGATAGTTCACCCGAAACCCTTACGCAGTTGTGCACACCGTCCATCGTTGCTTTAATCAGTCTAGTCAGCTTCCCAGGAAAGCCATTTGCGTCCATGATTTTACATAGCTCTGCGCGGTCGATACTGTCGTATGCCGCTTTGAAGTCGATGAACAGGTGATGCGTTGGGACCTGGTATTCAAGGCATTTCTGGAGGATTTGCCGTACGGGAAGATCTGGTACGTTGTCGATCGGCCGTCGATGAAGCCAGCTTGTTAATTTTCTACAAACTCATTCGTTTTAGGTGACAGACGACGGAAGCTACACATCCCAGCAATTTGTAGGCAGCATTCAAAATAGCGATCGCCCTGAAGTTCTCACATTCCAAATGGTCGCCTTACTTGTGAATGGAGCCGATTACCCCTTCCTTCCACTCCTCCGGTAGCTGTTCGGTTTCCCAGAACCTGACTATCAGCCGGTGCAGACGGGTGTCCAACTTTTCTGGGCCCACCTTGATGAGCTCAGCTGCGATACCATCCTTACCAGCTGCTTTGTTAGTTTTGTGATGATGATCCTTAAGCATCATTAACTTCTCTCAGCGTGGGAGTTGGTTCATTTCCGTTCTCCGCTGCACTGGTGTCGTCATTTCTTCCGTTGTCGTGGTCTCCCGTGCCTACGTTCTCCACGCCATTCAGGTGCTGGTCGAAGTGCTGCTTCCACCTTTCGGTCACCTCGCGTCCGTCCGTCAAGAAGCCTCCGTCCTTAGCCTGCACATTTCGGCTCGCGGCACGAAGCCGTTGCGAGATGCGATGAGCTTCTGGCAGAACTTACGTGTTTCTTGGGGTCGGCACAGCAGTTCCATTTCTTCGCACTCCGCTTCTTCCAGGCGGCACTTTTTCTCCCGAAAGAGGCGGGTTTGCTGTTTCCGCTTCTGTTTGTAACGTTCCGCGTTCTGTCGGGTCCCTTGCTGCAGCATTACCGCCCTCGCTGCGTACTCTCCTCCAAAACCGTCCTGCACTCTTCGTCGAACCATTCATTCCGTAGATTCCGTTCCACGTACCCGATGGTGCTCTCAGCTGCGTCGTTGATGGCTGCTTTCACTGTACTCCAGCAGTCCTCTAGAGGGGCCTCACCGTGCAAGCCCTCGTCTGGCAACGTGGATTCTGCGCGTATGCTGAGGCGACATACGGTTGTTTTAGTCGCTCTAGGTTGCACCGTGGCATTTTGGGCATGCGGGGAGCCTGCGCGTCGGAATCTGTGCAGATACCACCTAAAGTACCCATGGCCTGACAGAAATTTTGTCGCTTGGTATGAGCCTGTGTGTCCATCTACCCTTGCTGGAGGAATACCATTCCCTCTGCCACTTCAGCATAGACAATGTTCTCGCGATTTGCCTCGCGCCTCTTATACCGCGTCGTGCTGTGGGCATCATGCCCGCTAGCACGCATACCGCGTCCTTTGAGACCGTGCGGTATGCGCTAACCACCCTAAGGTACATCAGGCTGTGGGTGCTCTCGACTTACATCACGTTTCAATTGACCACTAGCATACTCGACCACCCAGTGGCGCCGCACCGTACTATGGAAACCGGTACTGCCGCGAGCAGCTCACGCTTGGCCGAGACTATTGCCGAGCTATTTCACATTATCTTTCACCATGCCATAATCGCCAAGCTTGTCCTTTTGCAGGCATATTCCACGCGGCTACCAAAATTGAGGTTATCGTCGATCATGACCCCCAATTGCTTCAATCAGCGCTTGGTTGATCGAGTTAACCATGCATTCGCCTGTGATGACCACATGTTGTTCAGACTTGCGGTTGTTCACCACCACCTCCTCCGTTTTATGGTGCGCGAGTGCCAACTGTCTCGACCTTGTCCATGTCCAGTCATCCACTATGTCAATTGCGTGCGCCGCTGTCAGTTCCACTTCCTCTATCGACTCGCCGTATACCAAGAGGGTAATATCATTGGCGAAGCCGACCAGCTTTACGCCCGGTGGAAGTTTGAGCCTTAATACGCCATCATACGCCGCGTTCCATAGTACCGGGCCCAAGATGTACCCCTGCGGTGATGTTGTAGCTCTTCTCGCTTCTTCGGTGTCATAGATTAGCACCCTATTCTGGAAGTAGCTCTCCAATATCCGGCATAGGCTAAATGGGACTCCTAGGTGGTGTATTGCGCACTCAATGGCGGCCCAGCTGACGCTGTTGAACGCATTCTTTACGTCCAGCGTGACGACCGCGCAATAGCGGATTCCTGTTCGCTTTTTTTGGAGCGCTATCTCGGCCGTTTTGGTTACAGCCCTAATAGCGTTAACCGTCCAGTCAAGCCACCGTTAAGTCCACCGTAGCTTCAAGCTTCTAGCTTCAAGCTTCTAGCTTCAAGCTTCTAGCTTCAAGCTTCTAGCGTCAAGCTTCTAGCTTCAAGCTTCTAGCTTCAAGCTTCTAGCTTCAAGCTTCTAGCTTCAAGCTTCTAGCTTCAAGCTTCTAGCTTCTAGCTTCTTGCTTCAAGCTTCTAGCTTCTTGCTTCTAGCTTCAAGCTTCTAGCTTATAGCTTCTAGCTTCAAGCTTCTAGCTTCAAGCTACTAGCTTCAAGCTTCTAGCTTCAAGCTATTAGCTTCAAGCTTCTAGCTCAAGCTTCTAGTTTCAAGCTTCTAGCTTCAAGCTTCTAGTTTCAAGCTTCTAGCTTCAAGCTTATATCTTCTATCTTGAATTTACTCTTTTCTGTATTTTATCTTCCATTTCCTATTTGGTTACATCTTCTATCCAATATCTATCTCTCTTCTGCCTTCTATTTTATCTGTGACCTCTTCTTTCTTTAGTCTTGCAACCTTTACTTTCGATCTTTATGCTTTATTTTCTAATCAGTGTTATTGATTTATTTTTTATACTTACTTTCCATATTTTCCATCTTCTATCTCTTTCCTTGTGTCTTCCATCTGCCTGCTTAAATGTTTCATATTTAAATTTTTCATGTTCCTTTTTTATCTTCTGTCTTCTGTCTCAATTCTTCTATCTTGAATCTCCGATTGTCCATCTTCTATCTGCTTTCGTTCATCTTCAATCTTCTGTTTTTCTGTTTTATTTTTAATATTTTTATTATTTTCTTGCTTTTATTGTCTCTCTTCAATTATGTCTTTTTTAGATTCCATTTTCCATCCTGTCCATTCAATTTTTTTTATCTTTTATCTTTCATTGTTGTCTCTTTGTTCTTCAAACTTTGATTTTCTATTTTCATTTCTTTCCTCTGTTTTCGTTCTTTTTCTTGTCTTGCTCTATTTTCCATCTTTCATTTGTTGTCTTCTATTTTAAAATTGCACCCATATTATCTCTTCTTTATGCTACTTTTAGCCATCAATCTTCTCTCTTTTATTTTTCATCTTCTGAATTTCTTTTACCACCTACCGTCTTATCTGAAATCCTTTGGAGAAGCGGCTGTATAAATTTACACATTCAATAAAACAGAATACTTACTGGCTTCGGCAAAGTTGTTGCAAATGAAGTGCTCTATTAAGGAAAAATGGTAATAATTGTATTAGAGACTTCACTGGCAACCAAGAACATCCTGAACACCATGAAGTTTGGAGAAACGAAATAATTGACATATCAGTTGTCCTAAAAGATGAATTTGGATATGGGTTACGTTCATATGTGCTTATTTAACCTTCGTCAAGAATATCAGAAGGTGTTTCATATTCTGGGATGTTCTAGGTGTTCCAAACTGTTTTGCAGTAGAGTCCTTCAAATCTACAAGAATAATTTTAAGTGTTTTCACCATAAATAAAAGCGTTACATAATCTACTAAGATCCGTGAGGCTCTTGAAATCTACAGTGTCATTTATAGATACTATAGGGATATTCCAGGTCTGCCAAACTACCTTGGAGTTCAGAACATCAGGGTTACACTCGTAACAGTAGCCATATCATTTATACTGATTAAAGTTATATAATCAACCGCGGTTATTGGACCAATCTGAAGTATCTGGATATTATTATAAATCTTTGGGACATTCAGGGTCGTCCAAACTGCCCCGTATTGAAGTCCTGCAAATCTACAAGAATAATTTTATGTGTTTTCACCAAAAATAATAGCATTGCATAATCTACTGGGATCCGTGAAGCTCTTGAAATCTCAAATGTGATCTAGAGACACTATAGGACATGGACCACCCCGTGCGGGCGTCAGGGTTCACCGGCTTTCATCCGCGAGTGACCGTCGATTATTTTACTGTAACAGACACCAAATGACGGAATTTCTATGGTGAGTCGTGAAAAATACGTTTGCTGGCAAAAAGGATCGCGCAACTTTACGTTTAGGAACCTACGCTATAGGGATATTCCAGGTCAGCCAAACTACCTTGGAGTTTAGAACTTCAGGTCTACACTCGTAACAGCAGCCATATCTGCTATACTGAGTAACGTTGCATAATCAGCTGTGGTTACTGGATCAATCTGAGGTCTACTTGATATTATTATAAACCTTTGGGACATTCAAGGTCTTCCAAACTATCTCGAAGTTTAGTTCTTTACAGTAACAGTACATTACACATCCAACTGTAACCTGAAATCCCCCTGACATTTCATGGGTCATTCAAAGATAGTTTTGAAATATTACAGATCAACCAAACTACTTCGGAGACCATAGCACAAAGCTGAAGGCAAATGTGGGACGCAGCCGATCTGATGATGTCCATAGAACCCGTAGGCTTAAAGATCTTAACTCAAGAACAGTTTGGAAGGCCAGGATATCCCAAATGATCTGATACTGTCTTGAACTTTCAGAAGACTTTACTGGACATGATAGATTTCAAATCGTTACTTTGTGTAATGAAATAATTTACCGTTACACCTGTAGACTTTAGAATCTGAGCTCAAGAACAGTTTGGATAACCTAGAATATCCAGAAAAATTATTCTGCATCATATTCTTTCCTTTCTAAGTTGTTGAGCATCAAATCCACAAAAATACGTAGAAAATACTCTATAGTAACTCTTTAAAAAAATCCGGCTTCAAAAGGGTACATGATTTCCTAGCTTTTTTAATGCTCCGTTGTTTCTTTAATCTTCTGTCTTCCTCATTATTTAATTTCTCTATTTTGTCTATTTCTATTCTATTATTTCTATCTTGTTTTTCTGTCTTTTATTTGTTTATTTTTCAGTTTTGATATTGTATCTTCTATCCTCTTTCTTCTCTGTTATTCGGTCTCTAATATTTTATATATTTTTTCAAATGCTAACTCTTTACTCTATATTTCATATTTTGTATTCTCACTTCATCTTTTATCTACTGTTTTTTGTTTCTCTTCCTTCTTCTTACTTCGCCTATTTCAAATTCTCTAGTTCTCTAGTTATTATCTTTCATTTTCTGTCTAAACTGTTTCTGACACGTAAATTTCAGTTCAAATCTTTTGTTTGATTCAAAGAAAACTCTTGATGTGCTGCTATAAGCCGTTTGCTTGTCACCAGCGCACACAGAACTCTCCGAGCTTTGAGTCTTGTATCGACATCTAACAGAAAATATGTGAATTCCTATCTGCTATACCAGCCGCACCAGCTGCAATGTAGCAAAAATCCGTCCGTCAGACTTCACGACCATTTTTTCATCTCCACACACCATCATCTCACCATCTACCAGGGAAAGCTTATGCCTCCCTTCCCTCACCCTCAGATTCATCTCTTCTCGCTACAAAATATGTCACTAAACCGTGCATTTTTCCTTTCTCTCTTTGTTCTTTCCACTTCCAGGGCAAATATTTACTTCAGGTCCCGAGCTAGCAGAGCAGGTTCAGATGCATTCCGCCCGGTGGTGAAAGGATATTCCTTTTTTTTACCCGTCTTCTGTACACTACTGTGTGCGCACTGGTAAACAGAAGCCAGCCAGCAGGATATGTGCCAACAACCACTTGGTTCGCATTTTCCCGTAGCCACCTCTACAATATTGGCGGCGCTGTGGTGGTGGTGAGAGGTGAAACTGCACAACAATAGACGCCCACCCGCGCGCGCGTCGCACTTTGTGAAGTTCACTCTTTGTGAGTATCCATCCCATCATCGAGCGGATGACCGACCACGCGTTGTTCGTGCAGATGAGAACGTGTGATCGAGTGGAATAATGAATAAAACAGCGTTATAAGTTCGAAGGTGTCCGTTTACACATTTCAGTCGGTGGTGAAATGAAAAAGCATTTAATGAAAAATATGCAAACATAAGTGATAAGGTGTAAGGTAACATTGTGACAAAAAGTTGACCAAGTGGGGCATCACAGTGAAGAGTAGCAGTGCTGCAGTCGATAAATTATTTGACACAACTCAAACACAAGTGCGCTCGTGCGAGTAAATTGGGTTGATTCAATAATAGGTAAGACAAACAATAGGTTACGAATGTATTTACATAGCCAAATGAATTAATAACATCAATTAGAAATTTATGTCATCAAGTGTTGCCAGCTACAGTTTATTTTCGTTTTCACAAATCGCGATTAAATATCTTCATAATTAGAATAGCTGTTTTCAGTATCACTTAAATTCCAAAACAAAACCTCATTCAAAATTTATCAGTTTTTTTAATCTTCCAAATATACAAATCAGGATTTCCTTCAGTTATTACTTCAGGAATTTCACCCAGGATTTCTTTCGGAATTCCACCAAGGATTCTTTTAATAATTCCTGCAGGCCTTCCTTCAGGATTTATCCCGGGATTCTTTCAGGAACTCATCTTGGTATAACTTTAACATTTTCTTCTGGAGCTTCATTCAGGAACTTCTCGCGAATTTAATTTTTGGAAATTCCTTCTGGGATGCTTTCAGGAATGCCTCCTGGAATTTCTTCGAGAATTTCTCTAAAGATTTTTGGAGTAATTCTCTAGCGACTGCTTCAGGAATTCTCTTAAAGATGTCTGCGGGAATTCCACCAGGGATTTTTTAGGTATTGCTCCAGGCATTCCTCGGAGGAATTTCCTCCATAAATTCTTTTTGGCATCATTCAGAGATTCGTCCAGGGATTCCATCAGGAATTTCTCCAGGCATTCCTTCAGAAATTCCTCCAAAGATTTCCAAGGATTTCACCAGAAAATCCTCCAGGGCTTTCATACGACATTTCTTCAGAGATTCCTTTGGGAATTTATACAGGTATTACTTCGGGAACTCCACCTGAGGTTCCTGCAGAAATTATTCCAAACGCTTCTCCTGGAGTTCTTCTTGGTACCATTGAATGTTGTTTTTCTAGGATTCCTATAGGAATTCTTCCTGGGATTACCTCAGGAACTACTTCTGGATTTTTCCTGAGATTCTTTCGAGAATTTCACCTGGTATTCCATTGAAATATCAACTAAGATTCTTTCGGGAATTCCTCAAGGGATTCATCCAAGAATTCCTTCAGAAATCGCTTTATGAATTCTTTCTGGGATTTCTAAAAATAGATTCCTTCAGATTCTTTTGGGATTCTTTTGGGAATTCTTCTTGTGATTCATTCAGGATTTTCTTTTCGGTCTTGCTTCAGGAATTTCAATGGCGATTCTCCTGAAAATCCACCTGGGATTTTTTCGTTTTCCTCCCGATGGTTCATTCTGGAATTCCTCTCGGGATGCTTTCAGGATTCCATCAAGAACTTTTCCCGCGATTGCTTCAGGAAGGCATTCCTTCAATAATTTCTTTGGCAATTCTACCAGAGATATCTGTGGGAATCCCGGCCGGAATTCATTCCGGGATTCAGTAATTCTTCTTGGAATTACTTTACAAAGTTTTTCTGGGATTCCTTCAGGAATTCTTGAAATTATTTTTGGAAATTCCATCTGGGATTCCTTTCAAAATGGCTGTTAGGATTTCTCCTGATTTTTATTTCCTACATTTTTTCTGGAATTTTTATCGTGAAAAAATTTTTTTTTTCGTTAACGTAAACCATTCAGTACTTCGATATTTTAAATACGAACATCTAAAAACTGTTTTCAAATCGGTCAGCTAGTTTCTGAGATATTTTGCTCACCACAACGGCACCTTTTAAAAAAATACCCTTTTGGGATATTCGCGTTTAAAGTCTCGCGCTTTGCCTTGTCCTTATGGAGGGTCCGCCCTATCAGCCCATTACCCATTACCATTACCATTGGTTCCAGTGCTTCAATCTTTTAAGAAATTTTGAATGTGTATTGTCTAGCTAGTACTGCCAGATTATGAAACGTTGTGAGTTTGTTAGTAGTTTATGCAACAAGGTGCAGAATGAAGATTTTTACAGCACGAGTCGTACATTTATCCAACGAGGTGTCGAGTTGGATAATTACGACGAGTGCTGTAAAAATCGAGTTCTGCACCGAGTTGCGTACAGCGTTTTTTGCAAGTTCATAAATTACCGCTTGAGGATAGTTTTTAACAAAACTTTTGCATCAAACTGCACACTGAAGCTCATAGCCATGTTTAAGAAAATCTGATCATAGCAGGTTATACAGAGTAGTTGTCACAATTTTTCAAAACTGCGTTCAGAAAGCATCAAGAAGTTGATCAAAACTGAAAACAGTGCTGTAATGGTTCATTACGCAACGCAAATCAGTGCTGTAATGAACCATTACAGCACTGTTAATTTGGTTTGGGAAAGTAGGCCTTTTCCTGTCAGATTTGCGTGAGGTAAAACAGCCTATTACGATGAGAAATTGCAGAAAAAAATCTTTTCTCAAGTATGTGGTGGAATATTTTTTTTGATATTATTGGTAAATAATATTTTTTGTAGTAAAATTTTTGATATTTTTTTAGATGTGGTTCTGAACCATTTCAAGGGCACCCGCTACAGAAAATTTGCTCAAAAGAATAATAGTTTTAGAATTTTTATGTGAGGGGTTTTTAAGAAATCTCTTTGGGATTTCCCATAAAAATTTTGTAGATTTTATTGGGAAGCTTTCTAGAAGTTCACTTGGAATTTCCAACAATTTTTTTGAAAACAGCTTCGAAATTTCTTAGCACTTCTTTGAAAAACCACACTGCATTTCATTTGAGAACTTATTCATATTTGATTTGTTATTTCTTCGGCTAGTACCTATTTTGAGAAATTAATGGGAAACTCTTTTGGGAAAGCTTTCGGATTTTTTTTAGTTTGAAAGTCTTTTCGGTTTAAAAACTGCTTCGGCAATTTCTTCGATAATCTTTTCTGCTGCAAATTCTTTGTTTTTGTTCTTTAATATGTTTTCAATACATATTTCTTTTGCGTATTCATTCAGCAATTGTAATGGAAATTCATTCCAAAATTATTCTGGGATTTTTTTAAACAACTTCTTTTAACGATTCTTCCGGCAATTTTCCAATGCTTTCTTTCTCCATTTCCATTGGCAAATTCATGGTGATATTCGCTAGCATTTCTTTTGGTAATTCCTTCGACGATTCCATTGGGATTTACATAGGATATCCCTTGGGAAATGGATCGGGCTATTTCTTTAAGGTTTCTTTAGGCAATTTCGTTTGGAATTCTTACAACAACTCACTCAATATTATTTTCTACTAAGTTTATTCAGCAACTCTTTAGGATATTTTTCCTATAATGACTTCGGGGTTGCCTTAGGTAATTTTTGTAGCATTCCCTTTTGATAGTCCTTCGATTATTCGTTTGAGGTGCCTTAAGCTATTTCTTTTGAAATGTTTTTGGGAATTCCTATGCGAAAATTTTTGGCATTTTTTTGGAAACTGACAAGGTCAGATTTTTAAACAAATCCTTAGGCAATTCCTCTGAGGAACTTTTGGATCAAATCCAGTAAAAAATAAAAGAAATAATAAAAAGAAGTTGTAGACAAAATTTTAAAAGAAATTTCTTTGAATAAATTTTCTAAAAAAGTTCAGATAGCCAATGCCGAAGCATTTGCTACAAGAATGGAAGCTTCCATAGGAATTACTTAAAACTTTATCAAAGCAATTGCCATAGAAACTTTTTTAGAAATATGTAACGAAGTTCTTGAAAACATCTTGAAAATTTTATTCAAAGGAATTGCAAATTCAATTTTCGACACAATAGATGAGACAAAAGAATTTCCAAAAAAATCCTTAAAATAAATGCAGAAAGGATTCAGAAAAAAATGCTTAAGTAAATTTCCAAAGAAATTGCAGAAGGAACTTAAAGAATAATTTTCGAACTGATTTTCAAAGAAATTCCTTACAAAATTGCTGCACGCTTTCGATAAGTCCATGGGTTTCCTCAGAAATACCTTAAGGGATTTCTTTTCAGAAACACGTCTATAGATTTTTTCAGCAAATCTTACTAAGACTGTTTCTTCGTAGATTCCTTTAGGAAATACCATAGGAATTCCTTTACTGTTTCTTTCAAATTCCATTTAGGATTTATTCGGAAATTGTCTTAATGGATTGATTCAGAACTCTGTAGGAAGGATTCTTCTCGCAATTCATCAAAAAAATCTACAAGAAAATCTGGCATTAATTTCATCAGAAATATTTATTTATCCAGGGCTTCTTCTAGAAGTTCTTCTAGAAATCCCACCAGAGAATTACTCTAGAAAATCTTCCTGGAGTTTCTTCAAAAATCTTTCCACGGATTGCTTTAGAAAAACTCCCAGGATTTTTTTTTCAGAATATTTCCCAGAGAGGTTTTAGTGAAGATTCATCCCGGAATTTCTCCAAGTAGTTCATTAAAAATCTTCAATGGGTTCCCTAAGAATTTCCTGTAAGGATTCCATTTGATTCTTTGGAGGATTCGTTTTGGAACTAAATGTGTTTTTCAGAAATATAGCCAAAAGCTTCTTTGGAAATCGCCCAAAAATCCAAGTTTTATTCAATTTCAATTTCCACATCTCAATTCAATTTCCTCAATAATTTCTCAAGCGATTACCTCTTGATGAGAATCTTGTATAGATTGTTTCAGAAATTCCTCCGTGAACATCTTCAGAAACTTCTCCAGGGTTCTCTTCTGAAAATCCTGTAGAGAGACTTTTATTATTTTCTCCTAAAATTGCTGTAGGAAGCATTCCATGGATTTCCACAGACATTGCTCCAAGGCTTCTTTAAGAAGTTTTCCAGTGATTCCTAAAACAAAATCAGAAATTCAGGATTTCTTCAGAAATTTCTCCAAAGTGTTCTTCATATATTCTTCGAACGTATCTTTTAGAAAGCCATGGATAGCATCGCAAATTTCTCAAAAAACTTTTTCAAAAAATAGTTGAGATTTTTATCCATAAATTCCTCCAGTGTTTTTTTTTTATGATGTGCATGCAGGGATTCTTGCATAAAACATAAAGAGATTCCCTCATGAATTCATTCGAATATTCTTCTGTATGTTTTCTCAACATTTCTTTCAACGATTTGATACCTTTAGGAATTCACTCAAAAATTTTTTAGAGATATTTGCTTGGCATTTTAACATGAATTCTTGAAAAAAATGGGATTTTTAAAACAAATGTTGACAGATCCGTTTCTTTCATTTGTTTTTCCAAGGATCTTGTTGGCGCGACAGCCACTGATGGTTACCCTATATAAATGGATAGAAGAAAAAGGGGAAAAAAGTAGTGAAGGAGAAGAATACAATCGAGACTCTTATAAGATCACTGGTCGGGGGGCGCAATAGGAATCCGCTTAATAGGAGACTAAGAGCTTATGGGATTTCGGCATTTTGGGGGTGTGGCCTATTATCTCGGGTGTGTTAAGAGTTAACGCAATACTTTCTTCGGCAAAGTTTTAGGGCTTGATAAGATCTGCCATTTAGAACTTTGGTTCATATGATTAGTTGGCAATTTGGCCGCTAGAGGGACCATCAACAATTTGATGCTTAATTGCACTACTGGAACCATATCAGGTTGTCAAGCAAACGTTACGATATGCGACAGCTCAAGAACCTGATAATTTGGAAGGATAGTGTCTTCGGGAAAGTTGTTGGGTACGCCATAATTTGGAAACAAGCGTTTATTTTTATGTAAGTTTATGTCATACTGATCAACTTTGCCGAAGACACCAACTTTCTAAGTTATCAGGATTCTGAGCTATGAGATTTCTAAAATTTGCATGTTCACTAGCGCCGCCTAGTGGCAGAATTGCGAAGCAAGTATTTATTTTTATGTAAGTTTATGTCATACTGATCAACTTTGCCGAAGACACCAACTTCCTAAGTTATCGGGGGGAGCGACACTAGTTTTGCCAAGCCGCAATACTACCAAAAAAGTCGAAAAAAGACGAAAAAACCCGGTAAACGCCGCCTAGTGTCAGAATTGCGAAACAAGTGTTTATTTTTATGTAAGTTTATGTCATACTGATCAACTTTGCCGAAGACACCAACTTCCTAAGTTATCGGGATTCTGAGATATGAGGTTTTGAAAATTTACTTGCTCACTAGCGCCGCCCAGTGGAGGAATTTCGAACTTCGCAACTCATCGTCATTAAGTTATTGGCGTACCCAACAACTTTCCCGAAGACACTATCCTTCCAAATTATCAGGCTCTTGAGCTGTCGCATATCGTAACGTTTGCTTGACAACCTGATATGGTTCCAGTAGTGCAATTAGGCATCAAATTGTTGATGGTCCCTCTAGCGGCCAAATTGCCAACTAATCATATGAACCAAAGTTCTAAATGGTAGATCTTATCAAGCCCTAAAACTTTGCCGAAGAAAGTATTGCGTTAACTCTTAACACACCCGAGATAACAGGCCACACCCCCAAAATGCCGAAATCCCATAAGCTCTTAGTCTCCTATAACGCTCACCCCTGTCTAGTAGGAGTTCGTTTAATAGGAGTCCGTTTAATAGGAATTCGTTTAATAAGAGACTCGACTGTATTTAGCAATTGAATTGCGCGTCCAAATTAGTTGAATTATAACTAAGTGTAAGAAAGAGGCACTGCAAATTGTGAGTAGGAGTTGTATTACAATTATAGAATGTAACTAAATAAATCGTTTATAGTTTAAGCTTATCACCAGAAACACCGTGTTTTGATCTGCTCTAAAAACCAGTGCAACGATTGCATCGCCATCCACCACAACATATTAAGACTTTTTTTAAATATTCCTATGGGGTAACATTGGTCCATCGATCCCACGGATTCAAAATAAGTCAGAAAGTTCATATTTGAATAGGGATTTCTTAAAAATATCAATGGTTTAGTTTTAGCAATTTCTATAATCATTTGAAATTTCATCAGGTTTAGGGTCTTGAGTTTATATTTTATTATGAGAGATGATTGTTGTTTTGTTTTAAGAACCATATTTTTTCTGTTGTTGAAAAATAAACTTAGACTTACTGTACGCTACACCTGAAAAAATTTCAGTCGACGGTGTTGTGTTATTTCTTTGTAATAGAGCATTTCCAGCTCAAGACACGAAAAAAATGCCATTTTTGACTCGATATTTTTAAATTAGAGTTAGATTTTGTTCATCCGCTGGATTTTGTTAACCATTTACTTTTGCAACAACATATAACCATTTTACCGGATCATTTTACTCTTGGAAGATGTTTGACGATATTTGAAGGACTTTTAGCAAAAACAAATACACTTCCAATAAAATTTTGTAGAGATCATATGATAAATGTAATAAAACTCCCAAGGTGGGCCAAGGTACCTGCCCGGGCCAAAATACGTCCACCACCCTTATATTCATCACGGATCTATGCTATTTCGGTTTGACGAAAAGTTTTCACAGACTGAAACGGGAATCGAACCAACACTCCGACGCTTACGAAACGCCTAGATGACTGACGCCTCTAACCGCACGGCCACGAAGCGCACATTAAGGTGAAACGTCAAGAAATCCCACTGCAAGTTCCATACAAACTTTAGAGGCATAAATCTGACGAATGAAGCATCGAACTGAGCCGCACTTGTTTATCTTCGCTTTGCTCACTTGAAAAAAAGAGGCAGCTTTTCTAAATCGAGAGCATTTGTTGACGATTTTTCAAGATTAGTGCTCTTGAAAACGTGAGTAGGGGACGAAGTCAGCCATTGTGGCAGCCATGTTTGTATTCTCTGAAGTTTCTCCTTAAGCCAAGCTTAAACAACAGCGATTTGAAAATGGGATTTGGGTAATGTTGTTTGAGATTTTTTTTACTTTTTTTCACATTTTTTTTTTGTCAAAAATAATGTGAATTTTCATACCGTCTGAAATAACATTTGGCGACAAACATATCTAAAGGTCCAATCTCAAAAGAGAGGCTCTCTTTGTTCCGATTCTCTTTAAACTATTAGGATGTCACAGGGGACATTTTGACAATTTGTGATGTGTAGGTCGGAAAAGGATTGTTTAATCTACCTTCCGACGAAAGAAGTTAATTAAAATTTATAAATACAAGCACATTATAATCGAAAGAGAGGAGATTCAAAGAGAGCCTTTCATCTGCACTTAGGACCTATAGAAATGTTCGGCCTGATTTAACAAGGTAAAATTTTTTACTTACTTTTTTATTTTTCGGATTCGTTGATACTTAATTATGGTTTGATGTAGGAAAAAATGTTTCCTTTTGATTGTTTGAAAAATCGGTAAAAGCTAAAAATTCAAGAAAAAAAAGTTAGAAGCATTCGACCATCCTGAGCTACTTGGCAAATTTTGAAAGTAGAATTCAGCTTCTCACAGAAAAAAAATAAAAAAAAATATTAGAGTAAGATCTTAGATAGAATTTATATGATATCTGACGTAGATCCGCGATGAACTTTACTTTCAGTGTATTGTTTTTAGAAGTCCATCAAATATTTTAGTTCTAATTTCTTTACCCTTCAGGACGCGCGCCGTTGTAAAAAGTACATCACTACAATAAAACCCTGTTTGCTATACATAGCGCGAGCGCGGTGCAGTTGCAGCTGCTTGATGGCGCGCGTCCTGAAAGTTTAAAGAAGAAAATTGGGATTTTTCATGCGTCGTTTTTAAAAGTTAGGTGAAGAATATTGCAAAACAAATAACAAGAAAAACGCTTTCAGATAGAACATACATGAGCAAAATTTCATTTGAATTGAAAAAGCTCACGTCTACGCGATTCGTGAGTTGAGCTGGAAATGCTTTCCAGAGACTTCCAGGTACTCCCTGGGACCCTGAAACGCCCCTGAAACCTTTTAGCTCTGCAACATTCTAAAATCCGCTGAGATCTCCTGTAACGCCACCGTGACGTCATGAAAAGCTGCAGTTACTTCCAGGTACTCCCCTAGAACCCCATGGGACCCCCTAAAATGCCCTTGAAGTTTCCTGGAACGCCCCTGAGGTACCCTCGGGTTCCCCTTAGATCCTTTGGGATTCCCTTGAAACGCTCTTGAGGCCTTCTGGAGCTCCGCTGGAACTCCCTGAAACCCCTTGAAGCACCGTTTCGTTTACAAATATTAAAAGAAGAACTCTCCAAGCAAGTCCGTGTCATTTGAATGAATTGCCACAAAACACAAAACATCCTGAAAAATCTCAATGTCGGATCAACCATTACCGAATGTTAGACCATTGTTTCAGTTACTGTTAGGTTTGGTGGCGAAAATAAAAAAAAAAGTTTGTATCGGATTATATCTCATCAATGAAGAACAAAGCTTTGAACCTACGACACCACAATTTATGTTTGCTTGCTGCAGCTCAGTTGAATGATTTCTGTCGGTAATAAGTCACGAAATGCCCTGAAACGTCCCTGAGACCTCATGGTGCCCCTTTCAAACCCCTTGGGACCCTCTGAAACGCCCCTACACCCCTCTCTTTGTTCTCCTTCAAAAGGGGACCCTGGCCGCCGTTGCGTCATCATTACATTTTCTTGTACACAATATTGGTTCTGAATTGTTATCCCTTTTTAATACAGGGCATAAAATGGTGCTTAAACTAAAAGTGCATTAAAATAACGTGCATAAACGAGATTTTAGTGCAGTCCCATAAATTGTCTGAAATATCACCGAAGACGGCTCATCAATTGGACAAATCGTTTCCATGGTACATTTTTTTTTTTGAAAGTTTTCATTGATTTTTTGATTTTTCCTTTCTCAAAAATGAGAAAGTCTATTTTTTCTAGAAATTCATTAATATCTTTTGAACGGAATGACGCGCATAAAAATGCGCGTTTTTGGAAGCTCTAAAAGTGGTTCGAAACGACGCGTCTTCAAATGCTCTACAAGTGTTTAAAATTGAAAAAGTTAATGCCAGAAAACCGGTTTTTCTTGAACCAACCTAAGCTTTTTCAGAAAAATATCTCTAGATCGGTAAAATCTTTCTTCAGCAAACACGCTCAAAATTAATAAATTTACAACTTTCCCGAAGAATGTATATGGTTATTCTTGCAAATAAAGAAGTTTGATTTCCAATTTCTTTGAAAATATGGACCACCCAAATTTCCAAGTTCATTGGAAATAGGGCCTTATTATTAGGAACAACTTTGTAGAAGACAATATTTGTCTAAAATATCATTTGACGGCGCTGAATGCATCTTTCCTCGTAAATCTGTTTCGTGAACCATTGTGCAATGTCGTGACTGTTTGTGTGACTAACATCTAGTTTGCCACGCCCTTACAGTATCAGTAGCGTCTTAGAAATGTAAGAAAAGATCCTCTACAAGATGGACATTTATAAACAATCAATTATTACTATTAACGTCATTAAAATAACACAAGTTTACAAAATAAAACGAAAGTCGTGAACTTCTGTCAATGACCAAAATTTTTGAAGCACAATTTAGTGCTGATTTCGAAACCGACCTTCAAAAATTTTTAAGTAGAACAGTTTTTGAGTTTTAGCTCAATATCGAGTTTTGCAACTTTTCAAAATATATAATTTACTAAAATTCAAATATATTGCGTTTTGTTCAACCAATTTTAAATCTTTTTCCATGAATTAAAAGCTGAACACAATACCATTCGATCATCCGAATACAGTTTTTGCGTCAGATTGATGAAATCCAAGATATTGGCGAGTTTTAGGGACGATCTCCTTTAATTTTAGCAAAATTCCCAATTTTTTTTTGAAGAAATGTATTTTTTCAATAAGAAAAAACCAACTTAAAAATTCTCTCTCGACGTTTATTTGACATATCATATGTAGGCGAGTTACAGTAAAAATTTCAGCTCAATCGGAGCATTGATTACGGAGAATGAGATGTTTGAAGTGAGCGACTTTTCTTAAAAATAGAACAAAAATCGATTTCAAATCATCAACCTTGTATGGAAAGTCGAAAAAATTTCCGCTCTACTGTAATGTTTTGCTTTCGCGTTTTCGAACTCAGGGCATGATTCTACACCACAAATGATCATCAGCTTACCGAGTTCAAAAATGCTGTAAACTAGTGTAATCATTAAGGATAAGTGACTACAGCACGCAGAAAAATCAGTTTAGTTTGAAACAACAAATACGTTTGTTGATTCGAAAATTTGAAATTAGTTGCAAACAAACTTGATTTTTGTTGATTCAAACCCCTTTTACTGGTTTAAAATAACTGTTCGGATTAGTTGTTTCTACTAATAATTGGTTTTCCAAAGTAAACACAAGCAAAGTGATTTCAAACCAGAATATTAGTTGTATCAGCTTTGTTTGTTTTAACCGGATTTTAGGTTGTTTATTATCAGTAAGGAATCGATGATCCAAACGAAAATATTTGATCAGATCTACTGACATTGCCGGTTGAAATAAACTAATGTTTTATTTGGAGCAAAAACAACCGGAAGTTTGGTTTAAAAGAAACTAATATTTTGGTTTGTTGCATTTGTTGTCATGCCGTTGCGACTACCGGCAGCTTCGTAGTCTGCTATTGTCGTTGTCACCAATCAAACTGACTAGTCGAAGAAATTCTCAAAATTTTTCATCCGCGTTGCCCATTTTTGGTGGAAGCATTTGGAATATCTGGAAAGTTTTGTTATTGAACGACACGAATGGCATAAATGTCCCAAATGGAGGAGAATGTGCCTTTGGAGCCGACCTACTGATACCTGATACCTGATACACGAATAAGCAGCAGCCTTGGCAACAGGGCAGCAAGTAGGTTTGATAAGTTTAGAATAATATTATCTCATACCGTCTACCCCCGTTGGTTTGACCTCATCTAATTTAAACACTTTTTAATTTGACCTCCTCTAATCTACACATCGTTCAAATTAAAAATGGCTCAAACGTCATGCTGCTCATGGAACGAGGTGAAACGGAACGCAGAATCAAAACAAAACAGCAAAAAGGGTTATCAGCTGTGTGTTTTTCGCTGCCCACAGGGTTACTAGAAGCTCAAATTAAAAAATGAACCCAGTTGGTTTGCATGAGGTGTCATTCAAACCAACGGGGGTAGACGGTATTGAAAATAATTTTCATTCCACTAGCAAACATTTCAAATGACAATGTCCGACTCTACACCGCGCGAATTCCAAATATCAACCTAGGAGAAAACCTATTCCACGATCGAGATTCTGGACAAACAAAGGTGGAAAGAGGAATAGCATCTTAATCAGTTTACCTATCGCCGAAGTGGGACGGAGTTGGGTCGGAATCTTGCTATACATCACCGTGACCAGCAGGAGGATCTTGTTCTGCTCTGCCAACAATGTGACACCTGCATGGTATCACAGCAGCAGTCGCAAAATATGGATAAAATGAAAGCAGTGACGACAATTGTCAAAATACGGTCGTCTGCACCGACGCCCAGCGGCGCCAGCGTCGTTGATTTGTTTTTGTTTTGATAGTCGTCTTGACAACCCGAGCGGCATTCTCAGAAATGTATGCTTTCGAAATTCTTTTGACCGCTGTCTGCTGAACTTCAATCACCTACTGATACTCAAAGTCAGTATTTTCAATTTCAACTGATTATTTTTAATTAAGCACGATGCAGAAGCAAAAAATGCAATTGTTTTGCATCACTCACCAAAAGTAACTATAATGCATTGAATTAAGGTAACATATCGGTATTTGTATGCCTAAACCATAATAAATCAATTTCAATTCATATTCGAATTCATCGAGCTGAAGTTCAGCTGAACTGAACTTCAATTACGGTGGATGACACCACAAGACGCCGCTTTCATTGTCTCGTCTCTCTTTGTCATGTTCATTCTCGGCCTCGTGTCTATGGGTAACTGTGTTTGTTTATTTGTGCTCGTTTTCACACAAATTGAACATCATTGTGCTGAATTTTTTCGACACTGAATGAAAGTATTAATATAATTTATGCTAATACAGTATTATTTAGCCATGTTAATTGTTATAACATTTTCAGAATCAAAAAACAAATATTTTTTGAACGATTTTTATTGGCTTTAGTAACTGGAAGGTGAAATGAAATCTCAACGTAATTTCAGCAAAATGTCGTTCAGTTTGAACGGCATTTTCCGCTTGTTTCAAACTAAATCACGGTGACCCGAACGACACTATCCGGTTGATTCTACAAACATTCCAGTTTGTTTGAAGAGCTCTCAAAACGGAACAACTAGCATGATGGTAGTATCAAACTGATGATAGTTGTATTTAACTAATGCACATCACTACAAATTTTAGTTAATTTGAACTAACGTTGGCATTTCATTTGTGCCAAATTCAATACAAAATACCGGTTGATTCAAACCAAAATTTGTTTGTATTTACCAATTATTTTTCTCCGTGAGCGCCATTGGACTTCTAGTGTATTTTTATTGTTTTTTCCCGTGACTACAAGCGAAAAAACTCAACAGCTATTAGGAGTCCCAGACGAGTTTTCCAAATTTTGTCGAAATAGTTTCTTCAACACAAAAAAAATGCTTTCAGGTCGGCTATCGTGTCAGTATTTATTTTTCTTCTTCGAAATGAAAATACGCAATATCATCAATCATTGCTCTCATATTTTGAAGATGCAAATCTCGAGTTCTACTGCATCAAATGGGCTGATAATTTGATCGTTTGTATGCTTACATGTGGTGAACAATCGACTAGATTTTCAGTTAGATCAGTTCACTGGAACTGGAGATTTGCGTCGTAATGATGATGAAAGAGATGGAAGATAGCAAAATTAACACGGTGTCCCGTATCACCTTAAATTGAACACATTCCCTCACATCTGGCATCCCTGATCCTGATAGTGGCACACTGAACGCAGCCGGGGGATGCTCGGAAGCTAAAACGGATCAAACGGAAGCTGTTGTTTGTAAATAGCTAACATGCCCAAGCATAGCACACATCTAACAAAAATACCTACTGATCTTCCTTCGCGTATAGGATAATTATCGTCACATTCCGGTAGTATCAACTTGCCGTTTTCCAGACCGCATCCGGTATCGGTGATGATGGTAGAGTGAGGTGTAGCTTCAAGTGTGTCGATACGGTTGAAAACCAATTTTCCACCACCCACATTTGAACGGTGAACAAAAGCGAATGAACAGGAAAAACAAGACAGTAGTGCTCGGAAGCCACATTGAGAGAGAGGATCAGCTTCAATGAGATTACGGCGACGGCAATGAGGAGGCCGATTCCATGGAATTGTGAGGTATGAAATTCTTCAGCTGTTGTGGTTTTAATGGGAACATTCTGAGGGGATTATCGGTTTAAGGGGTCATGAGCCGGGTCATGCATCGTTCTCCCACCCACTGACTGTAGAGAATGAAGATCTTTCTTGATATAAAGTGGAATTTATTTTCACGATAGTGGGCCTTTTCTTGCTATGGGCGTAAGCATGTTCAACACTGACTGTGACTGGGGCAGGTGGGAAATGAATGGCAGTGTAATAAATAGTGGGCTTCTTTATCTGGGAGAATAAATATTATTGCGAAAAGAATTGTTCTTGTGGAATTCTTTCGCCCGCGTTTTTTTAAATAAATACACAGAAGTGAAAGCTTTATCTGTTATCGTCCTTTTATTGTTCGTCTTGGGATAGTGTCCATACTACCGGGACAGAGACTGCTTCTCAGCTTAGCGTTTTATGAGGTTTTTTTTCATGAGAATTTTCCTTTCGAAAGCCCATTTTTGCTTTTGTATGTATGTCGGTTTTAACGCACGAAGATAGCACAGGCAAACAGACAAATCACTTTGAGGTGGCGTCAAACTGGATCAAAAGCGAAGCTAGTGCAGTAAGTGATCCATTTGGCGAACTACTAAGCATTTCAATTAACCGAAGATGAACGATGGACAGCGGTTAGAGTAAGACGTAGATTTGTCGGTGAAGACAGTCTATGTCTAAGAAAGCAACCAGGTACCTATCGAACCCGAACGTGCTAAACATGGTCTTTCTAAGTATTACGTGTTTTCCCACTGAAATTAATGGGCCCCATTGAAAGAGGTTATGGCATTTCGTTGACTTACATTTCGCATGTAACGTCTCTGTTTTCGTTCTGTCACACTCTAGCTCTAATCTGTACAAATCGTTCAAATCAGCATGACGGATTACGTGTGACTATTCATACCCCGAGCATTTGCCTCTACTCAATTTGCGACATCAAGTTAACTAGGTACTCACTTCATCATCAGGAGAAGACTGTTGGTGTTGTTGTTGCAATGCAGAGACGTGTCGTCGTCCGTCGTTCGTAAGCTCCCTTCGCACTTCGCAGTGCGCTAATGAGACCCTAAATTAGAGCTCAGGGTGGAGCTGCTCTCGATTCGACGAATAAGCAAGTGCACATCATTTTGAGGGGATTAGTGCTCACTTTGTGTGTGGCACACATTTGACAAATTTAGCAAATTACATAGGAGGTACATCGTTTGTATGGTACTTGTCGGCGGCAGCCCTTTGTCAATGATGGCATCGCAACGCACATCGTCAACTTTAACGTGATTGTTTGGCGCCGGGCGACAACATCTACAATACTCACTAATCGGCTTTAAGTGGTACCGCGTGTGATATAATCGATTCAAACGAGAGCATACCAAAATGATACTTTAGGTTGTTCACTTGAACAGCATAAATTGGGTATTTACGAGAAGATTGAAGACTTCGAAGGTAACGAAGAGAGGGAAGTATAACTCTGATAATGTGCTGGATTTGATTTTAGACGTTTGAGCGAGCATACCCTTTGGCTTAGATAGGTATCATAACTTCATAGCTTTTGTAAAATGGTGTTGTAAATACGTGTATACTAACTCTTTGAGCACAACATCGTTACAACCAAGGTTACAATCATAAGACTGCGTCAAAAATTCTACGCCACACAAATTTATGCGTCGCATGCGTGGGTATGGTTCACTTTTATATTTGGCCACTTCCGGCGGGACACCTGGAACCGGTAACTGAACACTATCGGTTCAGATATGGTCTGAGACTATTTTCCTGCTTACGTTTCATCAAGTTATCAAAAATACCGCGGTTTTATAAGTCACATGTATAGGTTTGTAGCATTTTCATATCTGGCCCTTTCCTGGGGTACCGGTCAGGAATACCTAACTGGTCATAACTTCGGAACGGCTGGACCGATCCGAACCATTTTCAATAGGAAACAATGGGGCCAGATTCCACGTCGAATGAACTGTCGGTCATTAAAATCGGTTGAGGTTTGCTGCCAAAAAGTGATGTGAGTTGTTTGTCCACATACATACACACGCACACACATACACACATACACACACAGACATCACCTCAATTCGTCGAGCTGAGCTGATAGGTATATGTGACTCGACCCTCCGGAACTTCTAACAAAAAATCATTTTTGGAGCGAACATATAGCCTTTCCAGTACGCTTGGTGTACGAGAAAGGCAAAAATACATAATACATTAAATGCGTCGAAAATTTTAAGCATGGGATATACCACGATACTCGACACGTTCAACAGAAGTAAAATGCTCGAGCCGAGCGCAGCGAATTTCGTCACTTCGTGTCCAGCCAACGAGAGACGGTTTGGGTGAGACCCGAGGTTGTCATCGGCGAACGAACGCACTGCGAAAGCAGACGATGTGAGCAGTTCCCGACAGTGATGTTGTATGTCGCATGAATTTTTTTCTGTGGGCTGTCATGAACCATGCATTCACAAGGCTGTCATGGGAATAAGAGTGTGACAGTCATCAAAATGCTATCATGATGCGGTACTTTTGGGAAGCCTGTCTGAAACATCCTGAAATGCCTCCAAAATCCCCATGTAACGCACCTGAGACGCTTCGAAACCCCCGAAACCACCTCAGTAACGGTTCCGTAACACCTCTGAATCCTGCCAAAAATTATCTGAAACTTCCTGAAATGGCACCAAAATCTCCCTAAAACCCCCTCGGGCCCCATGTAACGCACTTGAGACGCTCCAACACCTCCGAAAACTCCTCCGTAACGCTTCTGAATCCCGCCAGAAATGCTCTGAAACTGAATTGCCACCAAAATCCCTCTAAAATCCTCTCGGACCCAATGTAACGCATCTGAACACCCAAAAACGCGCGCTCAACCCCTCCGAATCCCTCTAAGACCCACTTGCATTTCATGTACAGCACATGAAACCCTCGGAAACCCCCGAAAACGTACCTGTAACGCCTCCAAAACCCGTCGAAAATCCTCTAAAACTCTCTGTAATGGTTTCGAAAACCCCCTCAGACCCCGAAATCTCCCGGTATCCCGCGGAAAACCCTTGGGACCACCTGAGATTCCCCCGTGACTTCCATTTGCTCATCCCTTTGAACACTCCCTGGCCGCCGTTGCAATAGTTACCGTCATTATTAAATACTAGCTGACCCGACGTGGCTAGCCACGTTAGCTCGAAAAAAATGTTTTTAAAATTCCAGTTACACTTCTTCAAGAACATTCCAGAATCTCTCTCCAGAATGCTTCTCTCTTGAACGTTTAGTGAACTCCAGAAAGTTCTCATAATTTAATGAATTCTGATTTTCCAGAACTTTTCAGAAGGTTTGACATTTTTTTTCTTGAACGTTGACAAACTCCCCGAACATAATCGGCATAAAAAAATTGTTCCAGAAAATTCCAGAAGGTTAGTTTTCTTATTCTTTCTGAAACATTCAGTAACTTCTGGAAAGTACCTGGGAAGTTTATTGTTCTAGAATATTCTAGAGATTTTTTCTGTTTTCATTTGGAATGCTCAGCAGCTTCCAGAAATTTCTCAAACATTTTATGAATTTGGTTGTTCCCGAACCTTCTTAAAGGGTATTTTTCATTCTTTCTGGAACGTTCACATACTCTCAGACACTTTTCGTAAATTTAAAAAAGTTTACAGAAGGTCTTTGTCTTGTTTTTGTCCAGTAGCTTCTCGAAAGTTCTAAGAATTTTGATTATCAAGAACATTTTCGTAGATTATTATTCTTGTTTCTGAAACATTCAGTAATCTCTAGAAAGGTCTCGAAATTTAATGAATATTGGTGTTCCAGAACATTTTAGAAGGCCCTTTGCTTCTTTCTTGGATTTTCATTAACTTCCAGAAGGTTCTTGAAATTAAGAATGAAAAGTGTACAGAACGTTCCAGAAGGTTCTTCTCCTTTCTCTGATTGAAACGTTCAGTAACGCACAGAAAGTTTTCGATATTTGAGGAAGTGTGCACAGATAAAAATAATGAGATTTACATGTCATGTAAACTTCAGTTTAGTCATGTAAACTTAGTGTTATAATGATTTACATGATATATCATATAAATTTGTGTTATATGTCATGTAAACACACAGAGTCATGCTGAATTACATGACATATAATGGAAGTTTACATGATATTTTATGACTTTTACATGATATGCCATGTAAACTTATGTCATATCCCACGCTCCAATTATGTGCATCATATGTCACAGAATTTTACACTCTTCTTTCGATCTGTGTGATCTCTAGAATATCTAAGATGATTGTTTTACTTTTGTAACGTTCAGTATCTTTCAGGAGGTTTCTGGAAATTTTATGAATTTTTATGTTCCAGAACATTCTAGAAGGTTCGTTTTTGGTTCCTTGCTCGTTCCCTAACGTACATAACCTTTTCCCAATATAGTAAAGTTTCATGCTCTAGAACATTCTAGAAGGTTATTTTCTAAAACGTTTAACAACTATAGAAGTGGTTATTAGAAGCCGAAATTCTCAGTTAATAACTGAGCTCAAAGACACTAAGCTGAGAAGCAGGGTCTGTCCCAGTTGGGACGTTACGCCACAGAGAACAGACATTTAAGCACGAACAAAAATACGTAAAAATCGTGTGTAAAGGATTTAAGTGTACCTCAACGCCACCAACGGAGACTGCCCCACTTATAAAGTCGATTTGACCCCACGATGGCAGTGTTCATCGTTAAAATACACTAGCCCACAAAGCGACACGAGCGCCAAACGGCCAAAAACGGCGAGCACTGGAAACAAATTTGACAACACAACAATGTAAGTGATGGGACGCTAGCGCCGCGCAACGGGAACATAACCACATACTCTGATATGACCGTTACAAAGTTTTACACAAGGCAGAAAGCAAAGATAGACGTCTGTTCTCTGTGGTTTTAGTGTACAAAGAAACTTCATTCAAGCTTGAAATCGATGAAAATGTGTTGTCTTGGGACCTGGTATTTCTGGAGGATTAGCCGTAATTGTGAAGATTAGTCATTAAATTCAGGTGACGTATGGCACTCTATCTTATTGCCTTGTGGCAGGTGCAAATGCTTCATTTTTTACCACTTCTTGGGAGGCTTTCCACTGTTTCACTTCTTCGGTAGCTTTAGTAGGCCAGTTTTTGTGGGCTTATCTTGATGAGTTCTGCTGCGACACCTGCTTTGTTTGTTTTGAACAGGTAAACGGCATCAACGTGGGAATTGGATCATTTCCGTCCTCTGCTGTAATGACGCAGTCGTTTCGTCCCTTGCCTTGGTATCCCGAGCCTACATTCTCCACGCCATTCAGGTGTCCACCTTTCGATCACCTCACGTCCGTCCGTCAAGAGGCCTTCGTCTTTATTTCTGCATATTTTGGCTCGCGGCACGAAGCCGTTGCGGGATGCGTTGAGCTTCTGATAGATCTTCCGTGTTTCTTGGGAATGCCACAGCAGTTCCATTTCTTCGCACTCCGCTTCTTCCAGGCGACGCTTTTTCTCCCGAATGAAGCGAGTCTGCCGTTTTCCGCTTCTGTTTGTAACGTTCCACGTTCTGTCGGGTTCCTTGCTGCAGCATTACCGCCCTCGCTGCGTTCTTCTCCAAAACCGTTCTGCAATCTTCGTCGAACCATTCGTACCGTCCATTCCGTTCCACATACCCGATGGTGCTCTCGGCTGCGTCCTTGATGGCTGCGTTTACTGTACTCCAGCAGCCTTCTAGAGGGGCCTCATCGAGCTCGCCCTCGCCTAGCAACGCGGCCTCGAGATTCTGCACGTATGCTGAGGCGACATCCGGTTACTTCAGTCGCTCTAGGTTGTACCGTGGCAGTCGCCAGTACCGTACATTGTTGACGACGGAGAGTTTTGGGCGCAGTTTGACGATCACCAGTTAGTGGTCGGAGTCGATGTTGACACCACGATAGGTCCTGACGTCGATAATGTCGGAGAAGTGCCGTCCGTCAATCAGAACGTGGTCGATTTGAGATTCCGTCTGCTGTGGTGATCTCCAGGTATAACGATAAAGGAGGCTGTGTTTGAAAAAGGTGCTACGTAAGGCCATATTTTTTGAGGCGGCGAAATCAATGAGTCGTAGGCCGTTCTCGTTCGTTTGCTGGTGGGCGCTGAACTTTCCAATTGTCGGTCTGAATTCCTCCTCCTGGCCTACCTGAGCGTTCAAATCTCCTATGATGATCTTGTCGTCGTGGCTTGGGCAGCGATCGTACTCGCGTTCGAGCTGCGCGTAAAATGCGTCCGTATCATCATCAGTACTTCCGGAGTGTGGGCTGTGCACGTTTATTATGCTGAAGTTGAAGAATCGGCCCTTGATCCTCAACCTGCATATTCTTTCGTCGATCGGCCACCAACCGATCATGCGCCTCTGCATATCACCCATCACGATGAAAGCTGTTCCCCGCTCGCGTGTGTTGCCGCAGCTCTGGTAGATGGTATGATTAGCTCTAAACGTTCGCACCATGGATCCTGTCCAACAAACCTCCTGCAGCGTTACGATGCCGAACCCGCGGTCTTTCAGAAGATCGGCGAGTATGCGGGTGCTCCCAATGAAGTTGAGAGATCGGCAGTTCCACGTACCGAGTTTCCAATCGCAAGTCCTTTTTGTTCGCTGGGGTCGTTGCCGTTGATCTCGGTTCGTCTTATTCTGTTGCTGATTTTCCGTTACAATGGTTTTTACGGCTGGCTCGTAGGGCCTGACACCCAACCCCTACTTTCCGGAGGACCATAGTGCACAGTTGAGCTTAGAGGTCTTCCCTGGCACTCGGACGTTGATCAGCTACCCCTAACATGGGGATCAGACGCTGTTGTGAGCCGCTCCTCCTGGAGACGCTCAGGTTTGCCGAAGCAAACCCCCCCCCTTTCCTTGTCAGCCCCGCTAGCACACATCCCGCGTCCTTTGAGGCTGTGCGGTATATGCTGTTCATAATGACCAACATACCTATAGCAAACGAGCGTAGCTGGCCTGGTGATACTGAAGTAACATCTCTACGGGCCGTCAATCAAGCAAACTGAAATCAAAAATAAATCGATGTTTAGATTTTAACCTTCCTTTTGCATCACGTTGGCAGCAGCTCGCTGACGTAGTGTACGGTTTGGGTCAAAAATGACCCTAATGCCAAAGGAGGGTTAAAGACAAACTCTTCAAAATCAACGAAACAATAACTGTCTGGCCTAGGGAGCCACAGAGGTGTTTCTCAAGATTTGGCATTACTTGAAACAATTTCGGGTGCTCCAAAATGCCACAATCAAGCGTGTTTGTTTGTTTTGTTCTCGAACCGAAGTTATGCAAATCGAAATCATATAAATAAAATTCACACATTATGCCGCCCCCAATGAAGCGTGCTCAACTCGCGTCTGGTTTTGCCGCGGCGGCTAGATAGCCAGCATCTGAATCCAACAGCAAAACCATACTCTCAATTAGAATCGAAGAATAAAAAGCAGAAAACATCTTCGAGTTTTGTTTATCAAAAACACGCATACACACTTCTGGTGTCTAAAATTACCCGCCCGCAAAGCACCAAACAACCAACTGTTAATGTCGAGCATGGCATTCAGGGCATTCAAGGCATCTGCCCGGCGGGGGACCGAAAGCTGCCTCAATTTCGATAACAATAATAAACTCCTCAAATCCAAACACAGACGGGCAGGCGCGCATGACGATTACCGAGATCGAGGACCGAGTAAGCTGACTAGATAAATTTCGGTTCACTTCACATGCTACTGCCAGCAAACCGACCGCAGGCAGCCGCCGCCAGGATAGATTTGCTTTCAATGGCAATAAAACCAAATCAGCTTAGTCAGTCAGTGTGTGTTGTCTTTAGATCAGCAGCAGCGCAAGTGTGGTGGCGAAAGCACTTCATCTTCAACCGACCACTCAACGGCTTGCGCTCTAATCCAGACTTTGTGCGGTAGCAGCGTGTTGATTTTCGCCACAGGTGTTTTCATGGGGTGGAGGCGACGACGCGTTTATTTGCCATTTATAGCATTTTGTAGAGCGATGAGCAGTCCGAGAGTTTTACATGATTGGAATTGATTGAAAACGAACTACCCCTTTAAGGCGAAACTGGATTCATTTCCTCACTTTTTGGTTTTTGATTTTTTATAAAATAACGAAGCAATATTTTCCAAATCGGTTTTCGTACACATGTAGAGCATGGATCAAGGTATCTCCTGATTTTTTTTTCGTGGTAGAAAATGTGTTTCGTTTTTGCAAAAACCATTTTTGAATAAAATTTCACAAAAAATGGTTTCTGCAAAAATGGAAAACGTTTTCCACCACAAAAAATTCAGTAGATACCTTCATCCATGCTCTACATGTGTACGAAAACCGATTTGGAAAATATTGCTTCGTTATTTAATAAAAAATCAAAAATCAAAAAAAATGAGGAAATGCTTCCAGTTTCGCCTTAAGGCCCAAATCTTTAAATACCTAAATATGCTAAGAATAGTAAAATTACAAGAAATTAAACATGATTTATAAATGAAAACACTCTAAGCGAGTGCAATATATTATGACTATTCCAACGGAATATAAAAAGTATCGTCAGATTACACAACGACTTTGTACTACAGAAATTACTACCAATCTCAAACAGTTTTCTTATTTATCCCCCAACCACTCACAACCACTGTTATTTGATCTAAATTTAACTTTAATTCAGTAAGACCATACTGAGAGTGTCTTGATTCGGTTTACAGTCCGTAAATAACGATGTATTTTTTTAATCAATCATTTATACTCTCCTACCCTTGTTTGTATATTACACTATTGAGGAATATTCTTACTCCTCACATGAAGTGATCTCTGGAGGAATCCATTCTCAGGAAATATCATAGGAGGAATATCGGATGATATCCAGGGGTCAATCGATAGGATAATCCTGAGAAGAGGCCCTGAGAATATCCTTGAGGAATCTGTATCCTAGGAGAAATCCCTAATGAAAATGGAGGAATCGCTTGAATAAAAGTACTGAAAGAATCCGGATAAAATATTTGAAGGAATCCTGAAATAAATCCCCTGAAGCTGCAATTGATCCCGGGATAAATTAAATATGGGATCCTGGAAGTAATCTGTAAAGGAAACCCGGAGAGAATTCTTTAAAATACCTTTGAAAGAATTTAGGGTTAAATCTTCAAAGGAAACTCGGGAAGAATCATTTCACTACCGCCTCGATCATTCCGCTTGCATCTATTTACCCTCCTTTGGTTCTATAACATTTACCCGAAAACCATTTACCCGAAAGACATTTACCCGAAAACCATTTACCCGAATGTAACATATACCCGAATGCCAAATACCCGAATGCGACATTTACCCGAACGAGACATTTAAACGAATGCGACACTTATCCGAATGCGACATTTACCCGAATAGTTTATTACTATGCACAAATTATGATTTTGTGAATAAAGTTCACTTTTTTTGTTCAATTTAAAAAGTGCATGTATTATTTTGTATTGTGGATCAGAAAAGCATTTTGAATATCAAGTTCCTCAAGAACCCATTTTATCAAATTTTTCCTGAAATGATCCGCGATAGGAATTCACAGGGCATATGCTTGAATAAAACTCATAACTGCAGCTTACATTTGTTATGTTAACGCTGTTAGCGTTCACTCTAGATATTTACCCTTCTTTGATTCATATGCTGTTCTTTTGATAAGCAAAGAACAGTTTATCATTTAAAGAAGGGGAAATCTCTGTTTGTAGGCCAAATGGTCATTAGTTCGAAACGATTAGAAAACAGCCCTCGGAAAATCAACATATCATTAGAAAATAATATTTGATAGAAAAGTTTGCATATTGTTCACCAAACAAAACATCCCATTATTAAAAGAAGGAAAACATTTTAGATATAGACTTGGAATCCATCACTCAATCATGTAAGAGCGTAATTTAAAAGAACATCATATAATCGAAACAAGGACAAAACTTATATGCATCCCAACTAACAATGCACATTGGTCGGGCTCCATACAAAGGGGCGGCCAAAACTCTCAAAAAACGAAATTGATATTTTTAAACTTAATTTCATCTTATAACAAAGTTAATGTCTTGTATTTTTATGATTCTTAATTAAAAGCATACCAGCTTTTGTATTTCAATGTCATTTTCCCTGCCAAAGTGGCCTAAGTCATAAAATTGAAAAATGAATTATTCGAAAAAAGTAAATTATTAATATTTTGAGAATAGAATATATGTTTTAAGTTATCCAGCATATGAAAGCTTGTTATTGGACTGTTTGAATACACGTATGGTGCAAAATTAATATGTCACAAAACTATTCAAGTTTTCATATATTGTACCTTAGAAATTTTGGTAATTTTTAAGTTAAAAAACGGTTCGTGTCGTCACGTGTCGCCGCAATTTCGAATAGTACATCTTAAACATCATGCTTAGAGCTGTCTAAAAACGTTTAAATATTTTGCAGAAATTTGCAGTTTTTCAAATTAGAGCTATTTTAAAAAGTCATGGTTTTTCATATATTTTACGTTATTTTTCCATTTTTTACTAAAATAAAATTTATCTTTCCACATTTTTCACACGTTTTGAACAAACTTGATTGGATTTGATCGAAAGATGATCATTTATTAAAATTCGAATTGATTTTCTAACAAAAAACGCAAACAATATGGGGTTTACTGATTTTCACCTTTTTTGAAATTATTGAAATTACGTAATTTTTGAATACCCCTTTTTAAACACTTAGAATACTATATAACATATCTAGGCAACCTATAACTTCGATTAAACACATAAAAAGAGTTTTGGCCGAACTTTATCTTTTTCCGACCATTGTGCAATGGTAGCTGAATAACAGCTTATTCAATCAAAATTTCAAAAATTAAGCTTATGAATGGCTTATTCTTCTATTGTACAGCAACAATGTTTGTTGTGCAGTTAGTAGTTCGAACGCCAACAAAATATGCAGCAGTGCAACTCGAAAGAACAGCCTTTGAAGAGAAGAAGGAAAAATCTCCGAAGGAAAGGTAATAGTTTGGCCACCAAACAACACAGTGATACTATGTCTGTTAAAGAAACTCTACCTCCTTACCCCGAATGCCATCATAACCTCGAATAGGACATTATTCCAAAAGCCGTTTCCCCGAATGGGTCATCACCCCGATAGATAAGTATAATAGTTCCCCAAAGAATATAGGTAGAAAGATGGGTCTCCTATGGAGTTAGTAGTTCGTCCGCAACAAACTAAATAACATTTCAACTCCAAATCGAAAAAGTAGCCTCTTATGAAAAGAATGAATACATTCTATGGAGAAATTACCAGTTTAGTCAGTACCCGCCGACCAACTCATCAACAGTTCATGGGTGGACAATGTAAATTCGAAAGAACAGCCTATTTTAAAAAGAAGGCAAATCTTAGAAGAAGTGGATAATACTTTCGGTATGGCTGCCAGTTTGTGACCGTGTATATAAGTGGCTAATTTTGCATTTTTTGGGCGACCTCCTGATTAATTCGGATTGGCGTTCGGGCTAATTAGATGGAGCCGTAAAACAACAGAATATCAACAAAAATCCTTTGATTAAAATAGCATTGAGACAGCCAGTTAGTCCTGTACCAGAGTGCTTGATGATCACTCAGTCTGATGATTATTAGGTCTAACCAAAGCCTGCTATATGATACCGGTTCATAACATATTTATTATTGACAAATCATATGGGGATCAAGTACACATTTTTTTTTATTTTTCGGGTAAGTGTCGTATTCGGGTAAATGTCGCATTCGGGTAAATGTCGCATTCGGGTATTTGTCGCATTCGGGTTTTTGTCGCATTCGGGTAAATGACGTTCGGGTAAATGTCATTCGGGTAAATGACTTTCGGGTAAATGGTTTTCGGGTAAATGTTATAGAACCCCTCCTTTATTCCTGTTATGTATTCCGTTGAGTTTTATGTTGCGAGCTCTCGACACGGCCACGGCACAAACGTGTTCACACTTGTAACCAGTGGTGTGTCTGTCTGTCAGAGATTTATGACATTTTCGCGGTTTAGTGATTCGTTTAAGGTTTAAATAAATTATACCAAGAAGATCTTTGATCAACCGCTGAGCATCACACAATACAGGTCGGACTCGATTATCCGGAGTCGGGTTTGGATGCTTCTCAAACATATATCTGGGGAACGGAATGATCTATAAAGCTGAAGTTTTGAAATTTTGTAAAATCAACTTTGTTTAGTAATCAGTCAAAATTTCAGCTTCTTACAGCATTCCGTTCGCGAGATATTACTTAGAGAAGCGCCAGAACCCGACTCCGGATAATCCGGATAATCCGGACAGCCAGAAGCCACACCACATAGTTCCGCTACTCACCACCAGACATCGTAGGCGCAAGGACAAGGCGGCCATTAGGGGTGGCGTTTAAGGAGCCATGATGGGGCGAATTGCAGGATAGCGGGAATTCGTGGTCGAAGGGGGTTCTGAATAGACGTTACGCCATTGCTCCCCGATGATTGGCATGGCAAGCCAAAACTCGATAGAGATAGACGTGATACAAAAACTAAGCGCAAGCTAAAAAGTGAAGATCGTAGTATGTTCAAAAAAACTAGCCGAAGTCAGAAGGAGCTTTAAAGTAGCATGTTTTGAGTGATAGATTGTGGAAGAAGCAGACCAATTGAAATATCCAGGACCCCTTGTGTTTTACCTTGGTGAAGTCCGTAGAGTGCGCGTAGTAGAGCGAGACCTTTGCGAGGTCCTACCGCCTCTCAGTGAACCGCAGATCTCGTCCATTAAACCCGAGACTGCAAAAGTAGGCCAAAAATCCGCCCGTCGTAGTTTCGTTACTAGTTCGTGAGTGAGCGCCGCCATTTTGCCTGGAGCTTCGCGGCATCGTCAAGTTAAGACCGCGAACAATAGAGTTAATAAACTATAGAGGACGAATGTCGCTGCTGTTCCCTTTGTTCTCGTTCGCAAACATGTCGGGTATTTATCTGTCAAACTGCATACTTTTTCGCTTTGACACTTATAGCCCGGCCTATCTCCACCAGCAAGAGATGTTTCGGCAGCGACGCCAGCGACATTCGTCCTCTATAGTTTATTAACTCTATTCCGCGAACGCTCGGCAGTTGAAGCCAACAGAAGGAAAGCAAACGAGAAAGAGGAAGTGAAGCCAACGTAGCGTTGCTGATCGAGAGGAGCGAGCCAGCGTCGACGAAGGAAGGTGGAAAGGAGTGGTTGCGGAACGAAGAAGGGGCCTCGCCGACCGTAAAGGGAGGAAGAAAGTGATAGATAAGGTAGGAGATAGGCTGTAAGGAAGTGGGGAGGAGAATAAAGGTACCTGTGTGCACAAAAGTTTGAATAAAGTGAGAAAAGTGTGTTTGCAATTCGGTACACAAGTGTTTTCTTGGTCGCGACTGGTCACGCGCATATGCCGACCCTGAGGCAGTGAAGAAGGGTGGTCTCATTGATGCCGGATAGGGGGAGGCCCCATTAGTTACACACTCAAGCGCCGACAAAGGAAGTCTAGTTTACGACCTACCACCGACGAAAACAATCAAGATTCGACCCGCTATACATACGAAACGAACCGAAGAAATACACAGAAGTTGTGTTTAGTATTACTTGCAAGGATCGACTGAAATTCTTAACTTTGAACTATTAGTGGCTACGCAGTCTTTATACTTAAAACGGGTTAATTATCTACCCAACGTTTCGGCACTTAGGGATGAAACGAGAACATTATTTTCCCCCTGATGAAGGCACCATCCCTAAGTGCCGAAACGTTGGGTAGATAATAAACCCGTTTTAAGTATAAATACTGCGTAGCCACTAAAAGTTCAAAGTTTTGTTTAGTGATCAAACCGTGTTTTTCTGGTACCAGTGCAAACCAGTCCACTATCAATCGAGCTACCGAATCCTTTATGAATCCCTGGTTCCAGGGGGAATACCAAACGGAAGTCATAAAGGGATCTCTGGAGAGAAATCGATGAAAGAATCTCAGATGGAATCCTGGGAGAAATGTCTGAATAATTTCAGGAGCAATCTCTACAGAAAATCTAGCCAAAATAAATCAAGAAAAAATTGCTTACAGCCCACGAGAAATATCGAATCATGGTATCTCAGAAATAATCCTGGAGGAGTCCCTGAAGCAAATATCCGGAAATAATTCCCGAAAGGCTACCAGTAGTAAACTCATGAGGAATCATTGAAGGAATGACGGGAGCAGTCCTTGATGGAATTCGGAAAATATCCATGAATCCTGGGGGAATTCCCTGCAATCAAAAAAGGCATTCCGGAAGAAATTCCTAACGAATTTCTAGAAAATAATCTTGGAGGAATCCTTAACAGAATTTTGGAAAAATAACATAAGAAAACCCGGAAAGGATACATGAAGGAGTCCCGGAGTAAAATGCCGGAAGAAATTCCGAGAGAAATCTCGGGAGAAGGATTCCAAGGAAGATTCCCTGATGAATGCCCTGAAGGAACCCTTGAAAGAAAACGAGGAAAAATTGCTGAAGGAATCTTGTGAGAAATTTATGAAGGAATTCCGGAAAAAATCCAGGAAGCATCCCAAAAAGTATCATTCAATGAATCTCTGCAGAAATATCTGAATGAATGCAGGAATGAATCCCAGGAGAAATGTCTAAAGGAATCAACGGAAGAAATCCGCGAAGGAGTCCCGCGATGGAAACCGAGGAAGAGTTCTGGAGGAATTTCTGAAGGAATCTCAGGATTAATCCTTGAAAGAACCCACAAGAAATCACTGAAGAAAACAATGAAGGAATCCCATGAAGAATTCCAAATAGAATAAATTCTGGAAGGATCCTCCCTAAAGGAATCCCAGGAGGAATCAATAAAAGAATTTCAACGAATTTACAAAAAGAAAACCTGATAAAGAAATCAGGAAAAACGATGATCCGAATAAATCCAGCAAAGAAATCCATGACGAATCCAGGGAAGATTCCCTGATGGAATTTTAAAGATTTCTCGAAGAATCTTGAAAGGAATATTGGGGGGAATTCCAGAAGAAATTCAATCAAATTTCTTGGGACGAATTCCTACTGGAATCTCGGGAAGAATTACGAGATGTAACCCGAGAGGAACGCTAGGGAGTAATTGCTGAACAATTTTATAGATAAATTCTTGCGGGAGGCCCTGTATTTTTACCAGGATATCGGTGACATAAATTATATCAGCGCCATCTAGTGGGATAATTTGTCACTGGAAATATTTTCGACACATGGTTCTTAGGCGCTGTCCATAAACTACGTAGACTCATTTTTGGCCATCTCAGACCCTTCCTCCCCCACCGTAGACTTTTGTTTATACAAAAATTTGAAAATTTGAATGAAGCGTAGATTTTGGCCTGAACCCTACCTCCCCCTCTCAGAGTCTACGTAGTTTATGGACAGGCCCTTATATGAACGGGGTTTGCTAAAGAAGCAATCTTTTTATCTCTTCGCAGAGTCGAACAATTGTAATTTTTATCACCCCTGCTTGACGAACATCATTGTTTGTTCGGCTGAGATATTTTGATTTTAATTTTAGTGCAGCACCACCTAGTGAGAAATTTCTAAATAAAGATCATTTATATAGAAGATTTACATCCGTGTGATCAATTCCACCGAAGACACCAACTTCAAATCTAAAACCAAGATGAAAACATCAGGAAAAAAATAACTTTCGATTTCAAATTGTACTCATAAGCCACGGTCATATGCAATCTTTGCAGCAACGTTTGCGCCTAATGAGTCTATTCTGAAGTTATTTGTTCGTCATGTATGAAGTAAAACTTCGCCAAAGACAGTGTGCTGAAACATTTGTGCAATTCTCAAGATTTTCACTTTAAAAGTACTGCCCTATAAATAGGATGCCTGACGGAAATGTAATAGGTAAGGGAATTCGTAATCAAATGTTTTACGGAACTCCTAAAGGAATGCAATGTTAGGTGAAAATGTGCGTTTTGGAATAGTTCCAATGTTATTCCTAAGCCATTTTCTAATGAAAACATTTTAGGCGAAATTCTTTGAGACTTCCAATTCACTTTCTTGGAATCCTTGAGTGCAGAATGCCAGAAGAATATTTTGGTGAAACTTCGAGAGAAATTCATAGTTCATTATGTGTGTTATGAGGGCCCATATATCCGAGGCGGTAAACGCACGGGTATTCAGCATGACCATGCTGAGGGTGACGGGTTCGATTCCCGGTCGGTCCAGGATCTTTTCGTGAAGGAAATTTCCTTGACTTCCTTGGGCATAGAGTATCTTCGTGCCTGCCACACGATATACGCATGCAAAATGGTCATTGGCAGAGGAAGCTCTCAGTTAATAACTGTGGAAATGCTCATAGAACACTAAGCTGAGAAGCAGGCTTTGTCCCAATGAGGACGCTACGCCAAGAAGAAGAAGAAAAAGATGTGTCGACATATCGGGTTAACGGAGTTAACAGAAGGGACGATTAATATATTTTGGACGACTTAGGATAGCGATGAAAATAAAACGTAGACAAGATAAAGTTTGCCGATGTTGTTCTACTTTCTCATCGATTTCTATTTCAAAATTCTTCCATAATATCATTTATAGATTGCCCCAGAATTTTGCTAGAAAGTTGTCTCGTGATTTCTCCAAAATCTACTGCAATAGTTCAAGCTTCAAGAACAAAGCTTCAAAATATTACATTTCCTTCTAAAATCTCTATTATGATTCTGGGAAATCTGCAAATTTTCTGATATTATCTAACCGAAGTCTTAAGCAATCAGAATTTACTGGTATACATGATCGTTATTACTTCCAGGAGTTACTTCAGGATCTCCTCCAAAAATTCGTTGGGAAAATCCTCCAGAAGCTACTTCAAATGTTTCCAAGAAGTTTTCATGGCGATTTATTCATGATTTCCTTTGGGAAATCTTGAAGATCTTTGGATCTTTGGTAAATACTTTAAGATTTCTTTCCGGGATTCGTCAAGGAGTGCATTTCAGGCGGGTTCAACGTTTCACGTGGATGTATAGCTCTGTCCTTATTGTGCGCAAAGCACACACTTTAACCGGATTCCGTGAAAATCGTACCCCGGCTGTCCCATTACTCCTTCCAGAGCGCTGTTGAAGAGTAGGCATGATTTGAAACAACTGGATAAGTAGTTCATCCAAAATCCTTACACAGTTTTTCTTCCTGTCCATCGTTGCTTTTATCAGTTATTTGGTTACTAAGTGGTTAGCTTCCCAGGAAAATCATTTTCATCCATCATTTTCGACGGCTCTGTGCAGTCGACACTGTGGTATGTCGTCTTGAAGTCGATCAATAGTACATATGCGATGCGGTGGGACCTGGTATTCACGGCATTTCTAGAGGATTTGCCGTTCAATGAATTCTGGCTTCGTTGTCGATTGGCCATCGATGAAACCGGCTCGATAACTTCCCACGGACTTTTTCATTTTAGATGACAGACGACGGAAGACGATTTGGGATAGCGCTTTTTAGGTGGCACTCAAAATGATGATCGCTCGGAAGTTCTCACATTCCAAATGGTTGCCGTCCTTGTGCATGGGGCAGATTACTCCTTTTTTCCATTCCTCCGGTAGCTTCTCGGTTTGCCAGATCCTGACTATCAACTGGTACATGCCGGTGGCTCACTTCTTTGGGTCCATCTTGATGAGTTCTGCTGTGCTATCATCCTTCCTTACCGGATGCTTTGTTGTTTTTGAGCTAGTGAATGGCATCCTTAATATCCCTCAGTGTGGGAGTTGGCCAATTTCCGTCCTCTGTTGCATTGGCGTAGTCGTTCCCTCCGTTGTCGTGGTCTCCCGTTCTTGCGTTCTCCACGCCATGAAGGTTCCCGTCAAAGTGCTGCTTCTACCTTTCGATCACTTCACGTCCGTTCGTCAAAAGGTCTTCGTCCTTAGCCCTGCATATTTCGACTCGGGGCACGAAGCCGTTGCGGGATGCGTTGAGCTTCTCGTAGAACTTCCGTGTTTCATGGGAACAGCACAGCAGTTCCATTTCCTCGCTCTCCGCTTCTTCCAGGCGGTGCTTTTTCATCCGAAAGAGGCGGGTCTTCTGCTTTCGCTTCTGTTTGTAACGTTCCACGTTCTGCCGGGTGCCTTGCTGCAGCCTTACCACCCCTGCTGCGTTCTTCTCCTCAAAAAATGTGTGGCCGAAAATCGAGGTGGCCGTCGTTACCGTACATTGTTGACTTCCGAGAGCTTTGGGCGCAGTTTGACCATCACAAGGTAGCGATTAGAGTCGATGTTAGCGCCATGATAGATGCTGACACCGACAATGTCGAAGAGTGCCGTCCATCAGTCACAACGTGTTGATTTAAAATTTCATTTGTTGTGGTGATCTCCAAGACTAACGATACAGGAGAATATGTTGCAAGAAGGTGCTATGAATGACCAAGTTCGTGGAGGTGCTGAAATCGATGAGTCGTATGCCGTTTCCGTACGTCAGCTGGCGGGAAATGAACTTTCCAATCGTTTGTCAGAAATCCACCTCCTGGCCTACCTGAGCATTTGGATCTTCTATGATGATCTTGGCGTCGTGGTTTGGGCAGCGGTCGTTCTTGCGTTCGAGCGTTTAACGTGTAAAGAGTTTCTAGATTCAGTAAACAGTTAATGAAGATTCTAATTGAAATGTTCATAAAACCTAATCTCCATATTTTATTCACATGTTCAATAAGCTATAGGGGTTGCACGCGGTAATTTAGGAAGTGCTTCAAGCACTATGTTGTGTTGCGGTTATCCATTACGTGGAACCCAAAACACCGCAAAGCAGCGTGCACTGTTTTAGCGCAAAATTTTAATACAAAAAATATCGCTTCCACTCGGTTGTTAATGTACAGGACCCGCACTGGAGTGCTACCTTAGATACAAGTGGATTCCGGTTCAAAGGTTTTTGTTCATATTTTTTTTTGCTCCGTCAGTTGTAAATAGTTTCATTTCAGGTGGAATTTCGTCATCAGCCTCGAGTGCCATCGTGACGAGGGTCCGGAAATGAAAAAAAGCGGTGCGACAATATGCTTGTCCCGCGCTTTTTTTTGCTCCGTTTAGATTCCGAAATTTACAGCGCTATCTGAAATTGAAACTGTATCCTTGGCAAGGATTCCTTGCTTACCGAGGTAGTAAAAACATGCAGATAAATAATAATACAAATGTTTTTTTGAGCTCCACGAATTTTTAGGTGCTATGGGGCCGTCCATAAACCACGTGGTCATGGGGGGGGGGGTATTTCGGCCAATAACCATTTTGTATGGACAAAATAAAAATTTTGTATTGACAAATGACCACGCAGGGGGGTTTGAAAAGTCCCAAAAAAATGACCATGTGGTTTATGGACAGCCCCTATAGTAGCTCAGTTTTGAATATCATTTTTTTAAGTTTGTTGTGAGAGTTGCAGATATGAAATGATTGCACTGTAATTCAGAGTTACGCTTAGGCGCCATCCACAAATTACGTAACGCTCTAGGGAGAGGGGGGGAGTATGGCCGAGCGTTACGGCCCATACAAAAATTTAAGGATTTTCATACAAAAAAGCGTTACGGTGGGGGGAGGGGGAGTCTGAAAATGTCGATTTTAGCGTTACGTAATAAATGGATGCTGCCTTACCAAAATCGGGGAATCCCGCTTAAAACTTCGATGCTTCAGCTTACTATAGGGGAAATATTTGGAATTTAACACTCAGCTAGCAACTAAACTGCAGCTCTGGTTGTTGTACATGGCGACCTCAACACTCATATGATGTTATTAATTAAAATAGCTGCTAACATGGTACATTCCCTCGAAGGAGTAATCCCGTTGATAGTGTAGAGCTATCTCACACTTGCCAAGCATGTATTTACCTAAACGTATAAAACAACGCAAACGCAAGTTGTGCCTTTTAGAGGTACCGTTAGTTTGGGTAAAATTGATCAGTTATTAAAATCAGGCTCTTAATTACAGTTTTGATAATAGTTACTAATTATTTGGCTGTGTTCTACAACTATTGAGCTCTTGTAAAGTGGTTCGACATTTCTTCACTTAGAAGTACCTAATACAAGTTTCGTTATATGCTTCTAATCTATTACTTCGAAACCAATCAAGAACAATTCATTCTACGGTGCTTCGTTTAATCTGACCTACCTTCTCTAATCTTGTTCCTCTAAATACATTGTTTAAATAATGGAAAGCTTATGCTATCATGTGCATAGAGAGAAAGGCAACGGCTCTCTAGTCTCTCTAGAGATAGCTTAGCATCTGAAAGTCGCACCAAACTATTGCGAGTATCCCAGCAACAATAAACACTACTCGTCGGTACAGTGTGAATAAGGAGCACTGTTTGTTTTCCTCACATGGAGATTACATCCTTTTCGGGGAAGAGTGAATTTATGCTGCCACGAGCGATACACCACCGGCACACCGTGGGTACGATTAAATTTATTTCTACCGCATTCTGAATTATGTACTTAGATGTAAGCAGTGGGGTACATACGACACGCATAAGCTGCTCGAAAGCTAACACCGTCATCTAAAGCTGTTTAGCTTGGTTTCTAGTGATCCGGAATAATTTCCGGCAAAGCTGCATGTCGTTCACGTGCAACAGTAGTGACTTTATCTACACCGTCGCGTCGGTTTAACGTTTCCGTTGGAACATTAGGGTAATACGCCAATTGTTGAACACTACCCAAATGTTGAACAGTTCTATTATAAATCTTACTTAAGTAATTTTTGCTCAACGTAAACGTATGATGTAGATGCGTATACATGCGTGTCACGATATTGCTCTAATTAAATTACAATATTATACATATTTTACGTTGAAAATCATTATTCAAATTTTTGTACTGCTGAAGACACGAAAACTGCACAATTCTTAAGATTAATTTTAAGAAATTGCTGTTACGAAATAAGCTTTGCTGGCCAATAGACCACAAATATCAAAGTCACACCATAGTTACAAGAACTGGAAGGATGTCCTTAACAGTTCAACATTGTTTAAAATCACATTTTAATTGTAATTTCATTTGAAAACAATATTTTTCTTATTACACTATCATTATGCATCTAGGATCCAATTGTTGAACACTGGCATAATCTACGATATCAGCATGACTGTCAGATTTTACCTAACTGTTCATTTTATGGGATTTTAAAGGCGTTCCAGGGGTGTTGCCAGGAGTGTTCCAGAGGGCTTCAGGAAGGTTCCAGTGTGTTTAGGGGGGGGGGGGGGGGGGGGGTGAGGATTTGGGGGTGGGGTTCCCAATGGGTTTCAAGGGCGTTCCAGAGGTGTTCCAGAGTGTTTTGCGGGAAGGGGGAGGGGGGGGGGGTCCCAGGAGTATTTCAGGGCGTCAGGGGTGTTCTAGGGGGTTGAGTAAATCCCATAGATTTCCAGGAATGTTTCAGGGGCTTTCAAAGGTGTTCTTCTCTTTAGTTGTTTTTTCTTCCAGTGAAATCTTTGCAGCCATTTTTGCATCTAGTCGTGTTTAAAACGATTTCAGTCCACTAGAGCTCTCTCACTCTTCAAATAAGAAGCGATTCCTTGTCATTAGAATGAATTGTCACTCAATTGACTAACTGAGCACAAAACACGAAAAACCCGGAAAAAATCCGCCAGAGTGAAAAATTATCGGATGTCGGGTTAAAGTCGGGACAAATTTTATCAAATGTTGGATCACTGTTGACCTACATCGGATAACTGTTGGAGCTACGTTGGGTTTGGGGGCCAAAATAAAAACAGGTCAATGATAGGTTTATGTCGGGTTATACGTCATCAATTACGAACAAAGCTTGAACCGTTCAACAATTAGCGAGAACCAACCAACATTAGGATGAGCTGGCTTAAGGAAGCGTTCAACATTTGGGTTACAGACTTCCCATACAAATGTTCTATTTTCTCTTAGAAAATGGAATTTAAGGGAATACAAATTTAATGGGAAGTATAAGGAATGAGTAGATCTACACGTTCACTGGATATACTTCAACTTAAGTGGAATTATGCACGGAAAAACAAACGAAAACCAAAATGCCGGTACTAACCGTTTAACAATTGGCGAATTACCCTAGTTGCCTTTTATGCATGATCTTGGTGTTTTCGCCTTGATGATTCAATTTCAATAATAGGGTAGGCGATACAATTTTCCAAACGCAAATATCTTCAACCAGAACTGGATTTCATCCCTGCACTTTAAAATGGTGATCTTATAGAGAAACGGAAGCTAATAAGCGCTATTTGTTTTGTTTTTTTTCCTCCTCTTCTTGGCGTAACGTCCTCACTGGGACAAAGCCTGCTTCTCAGCTTAGTATTCTATGAGCACTTCCACAGTTTTTAACTGAGAGCTTCCTCTGCCAATGACCATTTTGCATGCGTATATCGTGTGGCAGGCACGAAGATACTCTATGCCCAAGGAAGTCAAGGAAATTTCCTTTACGAAAAGATCCTGGACCGACCGGGAATCGAACCCGTCACCCTCAGCATGGTCATGCTGAATACCCGTGCGTTTACCGTCTCGGCTATATGGGCTATTTTTTATCAAGAGTGAGCATGTATGATAACAAATGAACAAAAACAATCAGTGCTTAAAAAAAGATTAAAAACATGGGGACATACGCTGAAGAAGGGCACTCATACCCTACATAATACATCCACGAAGCTAACGAAAGATCTTTTTAGCGAAATACTGACGGATGTAGTTTTTGTTTTGGTTTTATCAATGTGTATTTAACAATTGCTTATTCAACACTCGACGACTGAAGATTGTGCCCGACGTTCTATTATATTTTTCTGCATGAGATTCTCGAAACAGTAAAAAATCATCTTGAAACTAGTTCATAGGATTCTTAAGAAATTACTCCTGAGAATTCTATAAAAAATCCTCCAAGGATTGCTGTAAAAGTTAGGGCATGTAAGCCTTAGTGTATTTTCTCCAACATTTCTGAAAGAATACCTCCAAAAATGTTAAAAGAATTTCCTCCAGGAGATTTCTCCGTGAGTTCTTGGAGAAATTTCTTAAGATTTTTTTGCAATTCCTCCAGGGGGGAATTCCATTTATTATCTCCAGGGAATTCTTCAAAAGATGTTATTCCAAGATTGTTTTTTTCATAGGCATTTATTCGAAAATTCTTTCAGCAATTTCTCTAGAGTTTTACATTAAAAATTCGGAAGTTTTTTCAGGACCTCTTTCCAAAATTATTGTTGGATTTTCTTCACAGCTTTTTTTAAATCAGGAATTGTATTCAGGGATTCTCTCAGGCATTTAATTTTCAAGAGATTTATCTGAAAATTCCTCCAAAGGTTTCTCCAGAAGTTGCTTCTGATGTTCCTCAAGGGATCGCTTAAGATTTCTTCAGATCTTTCATCAGAGATTCTTTCAGAAATTTTTCAGTTGATGCTTCAGGAAATTCTCCAGAGATTGTTTTAGCATTTCCTGCAGGAAATACTTCAGAATTTATTCCTTGGTATTTTTCCAGAAAATGTTCATGAAATTCTTCTATGACTACGAATTAAATGTTCTCCAGCTCTTCTAGATATTCTTTCAAAGAGTCCTCCCATTACTTTTTTTTATCTGAGAATTTTTTTCAGAAGATTCTTAAAGAATGTCTCCAGAATTCATTTTGTTGCTAATTCCTACAGAATTACAGGGGGTGGCCAAAATGTTTGGGATAGTTAACTTTTTTTCTCTCAGAAAAAAATTCAACATGCTGTAACTTTTCATAGAGCGCATCAAAAATTCTCAAATTTTGACTGTTTATCAACCTGTTATATGTGCATAATTGGTACAAATTTGGGCTCGATTGAATAATTTTTCGCGAAGTTTGAACCGTTCAGGTAAAAACTATTTTTTAGACAACTCATTTTTGAGCTGTCATATCTCGGAAATCAGTGAACCGAATTGAATGAATTTTTTAACGTTCATCAACAATATATTGATACCTATAATTGATACAACGTTATAAAACGTAATATTTTCTCACGGCAAATTAAGTTATACCGGGTTGAAATTTTTACCCATATAGAGGAAAATAAGTCAAATTTACAATACCACACAAAAATTACTAAATGTGTTCTTCCTTTATTCTGAATAGGCTCTAATATATCTGATTAAACATAACTTGAGAACAGAAGTGGAAAATCTTTGGACATCAACACTAAAATTTATTAACATTGACGTAAAAAAATTACATTTTTTCGACAAAAATGCAAAAAGTGTCAATCCATGATAACTTTTTCCTTCGCTCAAAAAGTATCTATGTTTTAATAGTTTGTGAAGTATTTGTATATTGTTAGTGTACGTTCAAAATTTCATTCAATTCGGTTCACTGGTTTCCGAGATATTACAGCTCAAAAATGAGTTGTCTTAAAATTAGTGTTTTACCCGAACGGTTCTTACTTCGCGAAAAATTATTCAATCGTGCCCAAATTTGTACCAATGATGCACAAATAATAGGTTGACAAACAGTCAAAATTTGAGATTTTTGATGCACTCTATGAAAAGTTATAGCATGTTGAACTTTTTTGCGAGAGAAAAAAAGTTGCCTATCCCAGACATTTTGGCCATCCCCTGTATGTGCTAATTCCTTCAGAAATTGTATAAAAAATTTCTTCCAGATTATCTTCAGAAGTTCATCCATGCATTTCTTCAGAACGTCCTACAGAACTCTTACAGAAATTTATTGAAATTTGTTTTAAGAATTTCATCAGTACCGTAAAACGGAGTATCTTTGATAATGCGGGTAACTTTGATAGTACGGCAGGCATTGTGTAATTTATCTTATAACTATGATTCCTTCAACCAGTTAAGAAAAAGGTAAACGTATATCAATTCTATACATATGAAAGTTCATCTTAGACGAATTTTCATTGAAATCTAGTTTATATACAACTTTTTGGACAAAAAATAAAAATTGTTGATATTTTTGTCATTTATCAACCCCTTCAAACAATCTGCTATAGGACTTCGTTAAAACTATTTTTGCAATAAAAGGACTCTTATTCTCGATAGATTCATCATAGTAGATTCCAAATCTGGCCTTGAATCTCTTAACAAAGTGTGTTTTTATGAAATGGAAGCAATTTTGTAAATTGGGATATTATTCTCCATACATTGATAAACGCCTAAAAGTATGCAATGCCCTTGTAATTTCATGTAGATAAATATGTGTTGTTCAAAATTTGTCAATAAAACATTAAAAAACTACTCAAAAAAAGAAAACTAACCATGAATAGCATGTAATCATATGTTGATGTACCGTTAAGCACTTATTATAACAACGATAATGATTTTTGATAGCTTAATTTATTGTGTTTTGCACTTAATACTCCACAAACTCATTTTTATATGTAGAATTTAATAAAAAATCAATGTTTTGATATAAAAATTCTATCTAATATATTCCACAAGCCTTCTCTCATCATGTTCATACTCCTAAGATTTCAATCTGTGATTATTTTTTAAGATTTGATGTGTTTTAGGGCACTATCAAAGTTACCCCATAATGAAAATCTGATTTTCGGTTATATGAAAAACCCAAAGTTATCCAAAATATTTCAGATTATCGAATCTTTTAATTGCAATTGATAACTGATACCCCAGTACTTGTTTTAAAAATATAAAACTCGGGGAAATATTGTTACATGTAAAAATATTAAGAAAATTCGCTGAAAAACTATCAAAGTTACCCCATTTTACGGTACTCTTGTTTGCATTTTTTTCAGGGATTTCTGCGGAAATTTTTAAGAGATTCCATCAGATATTCCATTACTGATTACCCCAGGAGTTCTTCAAGGAATTTCTCAAGCTATTTTTTATTCTGTAATTAATACTTGCAAAGCTCCTCCAGTAGTTTCTTATGATTCTTTTTGAAGGAATTAAGGAGATATCTTAACCCAGTAGGATGTTGGGGTTAAAAATAAAAGATGAAAAATAAGAAAACAACGGCATCGTGGTGTGTGGTATATGTCTGACAATAAGCATCTCTCAGTGTGTTTAGAGTCTTATCCCCCAATATGTCAACAGGCAACTGATAACGCACGCACACTCCCCACCCAGGGTAACGCCCACGCTATCGAGTGATAGCTGCTGACGACATCACAGCAGGCCACGACTCTTCCTCTTTCTTTGGTCAGCATTCGACCACGTCGGACGTGCAGTGTATCGTGTTGCTGCGCTGGGCGATTCTCATCGAGAACCATCAGCTAAATTCCCACAATGGCAATCCTGCCAGGCTTTATTGTGCTTTTTTTTGCAATAAACTGAAACATATGTGAGAATAGCTCAGCCAGTGAGTGTGAAATTAAAAGTGAAAATGATTGAAAAAAAAATGCAGTATCGTGGTGAAGCGGCAAGTATGAGTTTGTTTTTTTTTTCGTTCAAGATGTGCAAAGGAGTGTCACGTTGTTCACCGAATAGAAGTTTTGGATGGAAAAATAAAAAAAAAAACGCGTCTCGAGGACCGTCCGAATGGCCTGATTTTCCAGTATCCCATGCTAAGAGACGTGTCTCGAAGACCGTTGGATAGGTTATGTTCGATTTTTGGAAAAGAAAGACGCGCCTCGAAGGCCGTCGAGGAAAAGAAAACAAAGTGACGCGCCTCGAAGGCCGTCGAGAAATGCAAAAAAAGGGCGCGCCTCGAAGGCCGTCGGAAATGCAAAAAAAGGGCGCGCCTCGAAGGCCGTCGTGAAATGCGCAAAAAAGAGCGCGCCTCGAAGGCCGTCGAGAAATGCAAAAAAGGGCGCGCCTCCAAGGCCGTCGTGAAATGCGCAAAAAAGGGCGCGCCTCGAAAGCCGTCGTGAAATGCGCAAAAAAGGGCGCGCCTCGAAGGCCGTCGGGAAATGCAAAAAGGGACGTGCCTGGAAGGCCGTCGAAAAATGGAAAAGAAAGATGCGCCTCGGAGGCTATCGAGAAAAGGAAAAGAGTGGCGCGCCTTGAAGGCCGTCGAGAAATTCAAAAGAGGATCAAGGAAAAAGGGACATGCCTTGAAGGCCGTCGAATTGATTTTGAACTTCAAAATAGCGAATGAGGAACGTGTCTCGAAGAACGTCGTGTTTTAATGAAATGGTTTTGAAGAACCGGAAGTTTCACCGCGAAGATCGTTACAATCACATGTGTTGTATTCGAGATTATATTTGCCTCAAAAGCCGCAGGTTGGGTTGACTTTGTTTTGGAATAATAAAAAAGGAATCGACGGACGCGCCGTCGAAATGTTTAGTGTTCTTTTTGCGAAATAGGACGATGCCTCTAGGAAACTCGTGAGAAATCTTTGGTTTCGGACATAAAGGGGCAAAAGGACAAATGTAATCGACTAGTAGATACATTCCATGACATTTGGATCATCGTCCGTGTTCGAATCCCAAAACCGTTACAAGCACTCCGAACATGCGCAAGCTGGAGTATTCATTTGCCAATAATAAACTTCCTGAAGTACTTGTGTACGAATGATAATGGGCAAAGTAGTCGTTTTGTGAAACAGGATTTGGACTAAACGCTACAGCAGTGGTATCATTCGTCATCGCTTTGCTAGTAAGATGCGAATAGTTTAGTTGTATTATGAATTTGTAACTTAGTCAAATGTTTGATCACTTACATTGCGTAGTGGACTATTCTTCACTATCAACTAAATATATAGTTTCCTGCACTTATAATGTGAGAAAATGCATTGATGCATGAAGAAATAAATACGTAAATTAATTGCAAATCGTATAAAATTGATTATCAAACACGGAAAAAGGTATTTCAGTATGACGGCGCTTTTAATTGATGACTTTATATTGTTCGCCAACTTTAAAGCTTTAAGCCTACTTTTGGGTTTCTACGCCAAAGATCCGACGCAAGATCCGTTGACAATGAAATAACTATGACAGCAGTTACCGGACAGTTGGTTATTCTGATATTTGACGGCGGTTACCCGTTAGTTGCGTGAGTGCATCAATGTCATGCAAATAGAGCATTTGCTTTGTGCTATAAGTAAATGTTGACAAATTTCTTGGTGTGTTATTGAGGAATTTAATGATGTGCTGTACCGCACCTTCGTTAAAACGCTCATGTAATTCAGCGAAGCAAAGAAAATTTTCAGTGAAAAAGGCAGTAATGCTTTGCATTTGTGAAATCCAAGGTGAAATCCCTTGGCAGGCGCATTTTTTTCTCGTTTTTCTTGAGGGAAGAAGGGGAATGTGTGGTATATGTCTGACAATAAGCATCTCTCAGTGTGTTTAAAGTCTTATCCCCCAATATGTCAACAGGCAACTGATAACGCACGCACACTCCCCACCCAGGGTAACGCCCACGCTATCGAGTGATAGCTGCTGACGACATCACAGCAGGCCACGACTCTTCCTCTTTCTTTGGTCAGCATTCGACCACGTCGGACGTGCAGTGTATCGTGTTGCTGCGCTGGGCGATTCTCATCGAGACAGTGGCGTAGCAAGGGGGGGGGGGGCGGGGGGTGCGGTCCGCACCGGGCCCCGAATTCAGGGGGCCTCCAAATCAGGGCAGGTCTAGTGTTATAAACCATCCCTGATTTGGGGGCCCTCTGAATTCGGGGGCCCAGTTTGAATAAAGTTCTGTGATTAGAGAAAGATTCCTATAAGTATAAGTTCAACACTTGCCGATCAGCTGATAGTTATGCAGGGGCCTCTTCGTGATGATCAAGAGATTTTGGAATGGGGAACACAGATGGCTATTTTGAAGTTCTATTATTAACCCACGAGCGATCGCGCTGTTGTATTTTGTACAACACGTTGAAAAAATCTCGCTTTTTGTACTCAGCATTAGCGTGGTGCTGGCGCAGGTAGTCAACCGCGCGAGTTACGGAAGGTTAACAATTTAAAATGTATACACTTTATTCGTGTAGTTTTGTTCATATTAGTTTGATGACTACTCTTTGCACCTGCAGGAGCCCCAAAATACAATAAAAAATGTGTTCAAAATCAAAATTGAATTTTACGATATTCAATACCGATATGGAAGTAAAATTCATGAGCATAATGAAAATATCCATGATATCCTAACCACAGAACCAAACAAAGCTCTTGATTTAGCTTAAGATAGCAGCTGAAATTCAGGGGCCACATTCATCAAAATTAAGAACTGAACGCATTCAACGTCCTTGAAGGCTTTCTGTGGGAATTCCTTCGGGCAAGAATATCTTTTTACGATTTATCAGGCAGTTACTTCAAAGACTTCTACAAAAATTCCTCTAAGATTTACTTCAGAACATTTTTTAGGGATTGCTTAAAAAAATTTCTAAGCATTGGTTTACGAATACTTACAATGATTCTTTACAATGACTCCTCCTAACATTTCTTCAGGAATTTCTTCAAAAAATTATCGAAAAATCCTTCAGGAATCCCTTTGAGAATTTTTTTGTACGAATTTCTTGAAGCAGTCGTTCAGAAATACCTCTTCGGAAACGATCATAAAGCCATTGAAGGATTATGCCATAATGCCCTTCAAGAAATCCTTTGAGATGGACCATAAGAAATTTGTCCAAGTATGATTTTAGAGATTTCTTCAAGAAGGAATCTTGCAGGAGTTCCTCACTGAAAATATCATTTATGATTTTTTGAGATCATGATTGGAGCCATACCATACCTGAATGGATCCTTGGGAGATTTTCTAAAGAAATTTGAATGAATTCCCGAAGGAATCCTTGTAGAAATGTCTGTAGCATTTTTTGTAGAAATTTCTAAAAAAAATCCTTGAAAAATCGCCTGGATGAATTCTAAGATGTGTTAGGAAAGAATCATAGGGTTGATTTTGGAGGTATATTTGATGATGTTCTGGAAGTATTTTTACAGAATTAGTAAAGAATTCCAAATTCTTTGGTGCAAATAAAAAAACAGTCTTCAAAATAATTCCTACATATTTCCTTGGAGAAATCTCTGCAGGGGGAGGAAATGAGGAAATTTGTGCAGCAATACTTTGGGGATGAATGTGTTCATCTTTGTAGGGTTATCTGAAGAAAAACTGAAAAATCCATGAACGAATCTTTATTCGTAACTTGAAAAAAATCCTTGGAGAAAATATTTAATCTTTACTGGAATTTCTTGAAAGATTATTGAACGAATTTTGAAAGAGGACTTGAAAACATTGCCTAAGGAATCTTTGGATGATTTCCTACAGCAATTATTAGAGAAATTTCTGAGGAAATCCCTCCAGGTATGACTAAAGAAATGCTTGAAAAAATTCTTAAGAAATCCTCGAAAGGACTTCAAAATCATATGAGGCAGTGCAAAATGAACCCTTGAAGAAGTTTATAAAAAAATACTTGAAGGAATTCCTAAAGTATTCCTCTGAAAAAATGCTGAAGAAAACATGTGGGGTAGCTTCAAAAGAATCGTTAGTGGATATATTTAAGAAACTCTTTATGGAGTTCTTGGGATTACATAATACTGAAGAAATTTCTTCAGAAATGAAGGAGGAATTTCCTAAGGAATCGCTGTAGCAACTTTCGCAGGAAATCTTGGAGGAATTTGTAAAGAAGTCCTTGAAGTATTTCCCAGAAGAATCGTAAAAGATGTCCCAGAAAGAGTTCTTGGAGCTCCGCACTTGGAAAAAAATGCTTGATGAAATCGTTAGAAACTTTCCTTAGAAGTTTCGTGAAGGAAATCCGGACGAAACTGGTGTTATCGCTAAAGAAACCCTTTAAGGACAAGGTATTTGGAGTACATTGCTCAAAATTTCTAGAGCACCGTTTTTAAGAACCGTTGAACGGATTTGGACAAAAATGCATCACGCTGTTGACAACCACTGAACAATTAGCGTGATGCATTTTCATCCAAATCCGTTCAACGGTTCTAAAAAACGGTGCTCTAGAAATTTTGAGCTATGTACTCCAAATACCTTGTCCTTAAGGCATCAATAGAAAAAAAATCTCATAAAAACCTTGGAAGAATTTCTAAATGATTCATTGAGGAATTCCAGTAGAATTTCTTGGAGGAATTCCTGTGAGAATTTTTACATTATTTATTAGAATTTCTGAAGTATTTTTATTTTTTTTTCAGTAACTAATTCGGAAACCCGTGTACAAATTCATTAAGGATCTTTAAACATTAATTTGGAAATTCATTCGGCAATTGCTCTGAAAATTTCCTTTGGCGATACTTTTGATTTTTTGTTAGGCAATTCCTTTGGAAACTTTTTCAACTAATTCTCGGCAATGCTACAAAAATGGCTAATGATTTTTATTTCTACGAACTTCTTCAGATTTTTATTTCAACGGAAATTTCGTTGGGAATTCCGTCTGCAACTTTTCACTGATTTTTTTTTTAACAATGCGTTTGAGAAAACCTCTGGTAATTACTTTCGGAATAAATTCAACTTTTTTCTGGAAACTTGTATGCCAATCCCTACGAGAATTGATTGGGTAACTCGCCTGGCATTTTTTTGGTATTTTTTTTTTGGCAAGTTTTCTGTGAGTTACCTGAAAAAAAAATTCGAATATCTTTTGGCGGAGTTTTGTTTGGCTAATTATTGGGAAATGCTTTGATTGGATTTAATCCGAAAATTCCTATAAAATTATTCTTGGGGTTTTCTTTGCAAATGTTTTTGAAAACTATTTCGGCACTTCCATCGAAATCTTCGATAACTCTTTTGGAAATTTCTCGGCGATGATATTCGAAGTTGAATTAGATTATTATTTGTGAAAATATCTTTAACATCACTTTTTTAAACTCTTTGGCCAGCTGCTTTGGAAATTTATCACGGGATTTTAGCAATTTCTTTGAAAGTTCCACCGGCAGTCCCTTTGCAAATATCCCTCACAATTACATTTGTAATACTTTCAATAGTTCAATGTTGAAATTCATTCGATAGGCACTTTGAAATTTAATTAGTCGATTCGTTTGTAAATTTAAGTGACAACTTTTAAAAGCTTGTTTGTTATTATTTTTCTACGAGATACATTTTTGCAAATTAAAAAAAAATCAAAGAATTTACAACGGAACGACCGAGAAAAATCTCAAGAGAATTACTAATAAAATTTCCAAAAAAATAAGATGATTACCAGAAGAGATCACACACAATTTCCTAAAAATGTATGAAGAAATTCCATTAGAATTTCTTGGGGGAATTTCTGTGAGAATTGAAAGAATTCTTATATTTTTTTATTTGAGTTTCTTAAGTATTCATTGGAGGAATTTATGAATCCTTGAATAGGCTTATTAGAGGAATTTCTAAAAATAAACTAGCAAAACACTCAATGCCTCCTCTGGAGGTTTTCCAACAGAATTTCTTGGAGGAATTTGTGAAAGAATCTCCGGAAAACTCTTGCAGGAGTAATTGAATTAATACAAGAAGAAATCCTTGCATGAAAGGATCCCAAAAGATTTCTTGTACAAAATTATTTGTTAAATACCTGGGAAAATCAGTTTAAGAATGAATGAATGAAATCAATTAAAGACATTTTAACCCTCGAGCGATCGCGCTGTTGTATTTTGTACAACACGTTGAAAAAATCTCGCTTTTTGTACTCAGCATTAGCGTGGTGCTGACGCAGATAGTCAACCGCGCGAGTTACGGAAGGTTAAGAGAATACTAACTTGAATAAAATCTGAAGTAATCTTCGGAGAAATTGCAAGAAAACTTATTGGATGAGCTACTAAAGAAATCTCTGGAAAAATTCCTGAAGGAAATTTGGGAGCAATTTCTACACGCTTCTTTGAAGGAATTCCTTTAGAATGTTGAATAACCTTAGAAAATCGATTCCTGGAAAAATCCCAAAAGTAATGGTAGAAGCTTTGGAGATGTTATTAAAAAATTAAGCAGAATGCTTTAAAATATTGATGAAACCTTCGCAGGAGTTTCTAACAAGATCCTTGTAGAAATTCTGACAGAATCTTGTGATAATTTCCAGGAGACTTTTTTTGAAGAAATATTTTAGAAATCCTTGGAAAAATAACCGTATGAATTCTTGAAGTGATTCCTGAAAAAATCCCGATGGATATCCTCTTTGAAATCTTAGCCTTGCATTAATTACTTAAATTATGCTTCTAGGTATTCTTAAAGAACTCCTGCAGAAAGTGGCAAAATAGTCTTAGGAGGAATCCTTGGAGAGACTACTGGAGAAGTTATTTGTTTTGATAAGATAGGGCATTCCTACAGAAGTCCTTCTAAAAGTTAATTTAATTAATATAATTTATTTAATTCAATTTCTTCTGTAGGAATCCTTGGAGATTTTGTTTTATTATTATCCAATTGATTCTTTGGAAATTTCTAGGAGGAATTCTAGGATGAATCTCTTAGTAAAACCTTAGAGAAACTTCTTGAAGAATACTTTTGGAAAAGAATGCTTTTGGTGGGATCTCTGAAGTAATCCTAGGAAATAATTCTTAAGAAATCTTAAAAAGGACGCCAAGATAAGTTATGAATGCTTGAGGAAATTCCAAGTTTAATTATTGTAGAAATATCTGATAATGTTATTTGAGGGAATAACTGAGAAATGCTTGAAGAATACAGGGGATAGACAAAATGATCGGAACAGGCAAAATTATCACTTTTCAAAAAAAAAAATTGCAAATAGCTGTAAATTTTCGAAAAGTGCATCAAATATTCTCAAATTTTCTCTGTAAGATGATGATAGTTGTGTTTTAGTGGTCCATTTTTGGAAAAGATCAGGCTATTCTGCACGAAGTTATAAAGATTCTTGAAAAAGGTATAATTATCCGATATCCAACTTTGAGCTGTTATATCTCTGGATTCAATGAACAAAATGCAAAGAAACTTTGACCATTTATGACTTATATAATGAGCTCTGAAAAACGTTTGACTCAATTTGGAATTTTCAACAAGCAAAACAGTTACAGCGATTTAATTTATATTATGATTTTTTAGTAAATTGGTCTATTTTTAATATGCACCCCATTACTTTTTTAATTTATTGCCGGCTATGTTGTTACTTTTCTTCATTACATATTTATATTCAACTCAATTTGCGGGAGTTTAAATGAACTATAATTAGTATCCTGAATTTTGAAACGATGTTGAAATTTTGGATAATTTGGTGTTTTATTAGAAAAATAATCTAATCGTTATAATTCTCTTCCGCGTTGAGAATTCTATGTTGTGTCAAAGGTTTTCCAAAGCTCATTATATAAGTCATAATTGGTCGAAATTTCTTTGCATTCGGTTATTTGAATTCGGAGATATAACAGCTCAAAGTTGGCTATCAGATAATTACACCTTTTTCTAGAATCTTCATAACTTCGTGCAGAATAGCCCGATCTTTTCCAAAATTAGACCACTAATACACAATTAGTTGATCATCTCACATTAAAATTTGAGAATGTTTGATTCACCTTTCGAAAAGTTACAGCTATTTGAAAAAAATTTGAGAAGTGAAAATTTTGCCTGTCCCGATCATTTCGCCTATCCCCTGTATATGGAGAAATATTTGACTTTCGTCGAAAATCACCAAAGTAATATTTAGAGGATTCCCTGGAAGAAACGGAAGAAGGTTTAAAGAAATTCTAGAAGGGCTTCTCTTCCTCTGAGGGGATCCAGATGAAATTTCTTGGAAGAATATCTGGTTCTGAATGAATCATTGGTGGTTTTTATAGTATTTTTCCTGGAATTTTTCAAGAATTCTTTAGATGATCTTCTAGATAAATCCTCAGAGACATAATTGATAGATTCCTGAACTAATATTTCGAGACTTACTCGATGAAGCCTTTGCAAGAATCTTTTGAATTACTTTGTAGTACTTTTGAAAACATTCCTGAATATCTCAGGTGCACCAGCCAAGGGGCTGAAACCCTCATTAATAAAGCTAATAATAATATTATTATTAATAACAGAGGAGCAACCGTGGGCGGTCAATCATGCTCATGCTCATGCTCAATACTGAATGACATCCTTGCATTAATAACTTGAAAGATTCTTGAAGACAAATTATTCTTCAAGAAAGATTTCCCAAAGAAAAAGGTAACCCGAGTAGGTGGAAAAATCTGATGAATAGCATATTCAGTAATGATTGAATTGAATACTGAAGAGCAAAAACTGATTTTGGTTTGATTGATATAAGAGATAAAAGAACAGAAAAGAGGGGGTTAGAAGCAAAGGGGTGTAAGTGACAAAAACCCACTTTCGAGTAAATGAGGTTTAAAGTTTTTCACCAATTTTTCATCCCATATAAAATGTATGGAGTTGCAAAATCGACACAATTTTTTCCGATTTATTGTAATTTTTCCAAACATCGTAAAAACAAACTTAAAAAAGTTCCTGAAAGCTTGAAATCTGAAGAATTTTTTGATATGCCCAGCTCAAAATCGACACAATGGTCACTTATACCCCTTTGCATTTGGGCCCCTCAAATAATAGCAGAATCTTATATGGTGAACTACTCAATAATAGCTCGTTAAGATATTACAAGATCAAAAAAATAGCAGACAAGATTTGTCAATTTTTTCTAGAAAAAAAATATCAGCATCCAGCATCGAACTTACGACCTTAGGTTTCACAGGCGGCGATGCTTACCACTCAACTGTGGCTCGCTGTTGTAAATAACATGGGAATAAGAGCATGCGGTTCTTCGTTTCAACAGCTCAGAAAGGGACACATGGCATTTCACTAACATTGAGCCATCTCTTTGGGTGTATGTGTTCCATTTCGTGTAGAAGAGCTGAACTTGTTCTTAGAAATTTTCAGCTATTTCGGCAAGAACAAATACTGATATCATATCACTTTGAGCTATTCGTGCGATATTCATTAGATTTTTGAATAACACATCAAAATCACATCGAGCTATAACAGCAAAAAGGGTTCGATTTGAGATATGATTTAGATATTCTCGTCTACCCGGGAGAGCAATCTTTGAAAGCCTTTTATAAGGACTATTTTGTGCAATTTCTAAATAATTTGTTAAAAACTTTTTTGGCATAATTCTTATAAAAAAAATCTTTCGCTACCGAAAAAAATCATGAAGGAATACAGTAAATAATATAAGATAGATAATGTTTAACCTTCCGTTGACCATCACTGCAGTGCACTGCCAGCATCACTAGAATGCTTAGTACAAAATGCGAGATTTTTTCAATGTTTTGTACAAAATGCAACAGTGCGATCATTGCGACAGTTAAATGTATAGATTTATCATTGTAAAATATGTACATATTATGAAATTTTCTGGGGGGCCTACCAATTTGCTTCCGCACCGGGCCCCCAAATTCCTAGCTACGCCACTGCATCGAGAACCATCAGCTAAATTCCCACACGTGGCGCACCTAGCCTAACAACTTAGGAGGGAGAAGGAGTTTTTTCGGGTATTTTTTCATGAATTTATCCAGGAATTTCTTCAATGATGTCTTGGGAAATCTCTTCAGGGTTTTTTGTCCAGCTATTTGTTCAGAAAATAGCTAAGACTTTCCTCCAAGGATTTCTTAACATATTTTTTCGAAGATTATTTCATGTATTCTTGCAGTACTTTTAGTGCAATTTTTGAAAAAAAATAAAATCTTTGAAAGAAACCCCGGAGGAATATCTGAGATTCCTCCGGCAAAAAATTCTAAACGTGATTTTTATTAATGAACCGCAGGAACAATGTTACAAATTCCTTAGGAATTTCTGCAAGAATTAATGAAAGCATTTCTGAAGGAATTCTTGGAGGAATTCTTGGAAGATTTTCCGAAGGGATTTCTGTGTGTGTGTTTTAAGAAGTATTTGGAGGAATTTTTGAAAACCTCCATGGAAGAAATGACTTGGTGAAATTCTTGAAGAAAACCCCTCAAATTCTATATAAGGTTCTGGAGATATTTTTGAAGGAATTTCAATAGGATTCCTAGTAGAAATTTTCGTGCTAATCCGTGCTAGAATCTCTATAGAAGTTCAGGTAGTGCTCTTAAATGAATCTTTAGAGGAATATCAAGAAATTCTATGGAAATTCTTCAAGGAACCCGAGCAGAAATTTCTAAAGATCTTCCAGATGAAATACCTGGAAAAACCCCTTTGTGCAGCCCTTGGTGGAATAGTTAGATTTTTGTAGATATTGCTTACAAATATTTCTGTATAAATTCCTTAATGAATCCGTTCAGAAATTCTTATTGTTATCCTTAGAGGAATATCTGAAGGAAATAATCAGTGAATGTCTGCACGAACTCCTGCAGGAAACTGTGGAGGAATTCCCGCCTGAATACTGAAAAAATAATGGAAGAATCTTTGAAATAATTCCTGCTGGATTTTCTGGATGTATCCATGACGAAATTGCTGGATAGATTCCTGCGAGACTTTCCAATGTAATCCTGATACTTTGAGGGCGATAAAAATTAAACTTGTTTTATTGCAACCTAAAAGAATTCCAGCACCACCATTCCAAATTTTATAATACTTGGAGCACTAAAACGAAATTTAGAGCCCATTATATCGCGCATCCTCTATAAGGACAAGGCAAAACGCGAAACTTTAAGCGCGATTATCTCGAAATTGTGTTTGCAAAATATACCGTTACGGTGATCACGATTTCTTAAAAACTTAAAATCTTAAAATCGATCGACTAGATTTGAAAACTTTTTTTATTGTTCGCATTTCAAATCTCGGGGTTTTGATGGGCCATCCATAAACCACGTGATCATTTGAGGAGGGAGAGGGTGGATTCCTTCAGAATTCTTAACGGAATTCCTTAGCAAGTCTCTTCTGGGAATTGCTCATAAATTCTCCGAGGGATCGCTTCCTGGATTCCTCCCGGGTGTTTTTCAGGAATTCCATCAGGGATTCTCTCCAGAACTTCTGCCATTTTTTCAAGAACAGCTGCAGGTATTATTTCGTGAATTTCTCCAATGATCCCCTCCACGAACTTTTATTGGGATTCTTTCAGGAACTACTTCTAGGTCTCCCCTAGAAATTAATCCAGTAATTCTTTCTTGAATCCCCTCAAGAATCTCTTCAGGAGAGGTGAGCCAGCATATAGCTGAAATTAAGACAATGGCTTAAATAGAGACAATACAAATCTCTCTAGGGATTTCCTTCAGAATTCCTCTAGGGATTCCCTCGAGAATTCCTCCAGAGATTCCTTCAAGAATTCCTTGGATTCCAGAGATTCCTTCTGAAGATTGCTCCAGACATTTCTCCGGGAATCCTTCCAAGGATTCCTCCAGAGATTCCTGCAGGAATTTCTCCAGGGGTTCCTCTGGGCATTTATTTTAAGGCTCTGCTTCAGGGATTCCTCCAGGAACTCCTTCAGATATTACTCCAGGAACGCCTCCAAAAGTTCCTCCAGGGATTCCTACAAGAGTACCTCCAGAAATTCCTCTTGTGATTCCTTCAAAAAAAAAAAAATAAAAATATTTAGGAGTTCCTTCAGAAATTTTTTAAATCCTTTCATCATCTTTCAAAAGGATGCACTTAAGAGTTTCTCCAGGACTAATTTCAGAAATACCTGCAGATTTTTTAAAATTTCTTCAAGGATTTCTAGATGTTCCTTGCAGCGATTTATTTTGGATTTTTTAGATAATTTCACAGCCATTCCATAGAAAAACGATATAGTGCATCTCCGATTGTCGTGAAACTTGGTGGGCTTGTAGTTCTTCGGAAATAATTAGACCCGTATTTTTTTTTATTTCGTCATTAGGGTGACCAATTTTCATATAGGGTGGTCCAAAAAATCAAGGTTTTTCAAAACTAAAAATAATTAAAAAAATCGTAACTTTTGAACCATTTGACCGATTTTAAACTTCTTTTTTTTTGTTTGAAAGCTATTGAATTGTATTTTTTAGGAAAAATGCGTTAAAGGGGCAAAAATGTAAAGAGTACTATAAAATATGCAAATATATTATTTTTTTCACATTTTCATGGTCCTGGGACCAAAGAGGTACCCTGGTTTTATATTTTTATCAGAAAATTCAGGAAATTTGGCGTAACATATAAAAAAATCGGAAATGTATGTTGTTTTGTTTTTGAGATATGATTTTTTGAATATAGAGAGTCATATATTTTAGTACTAGCTACTCTAAAATTGCTTGAAATTGCAAATTCTCATAAAACTATGCATAGTATTGCTTTTTTAAGTGATTCCTGGTGGTTTTGGTATCCATAATATTATAAGGAATTAAAATATAATCAAATTTAAAAATGTGTCTTGTATGGGAAAATTTGACCTTTTATTTACAAAAAATCATATCTCAAAAACTAAAAAACATTTAAGTGTAGAATTAGCTATAAGTTAAAATACACATTAATAAAAACAAAAAAAAAAACTAAAAAACATACATCTCCGATTTTTTGATATGTTACGCCAAGTTTCCTGAATTTTCTGATAAAAATATAAAACCAGGGTACCTCTTTGGTCCCGAGACCATGAAAACGTGAAAAAAAAAACTTATATATTTGCATATTTCATAGTACTCTTTACATTTTAGCCCCTTTAACGTATTTTCCTGAAAACTACAATTCAATAGCTTTCAAACAAAAAAAAACAAGAAGTTTAAAATCGGTCAACTGGTTCAAAAGTTACGATGGAAAATTTTAAGTTTTGAAAAACCCAAATTTTTTGGACCACCCTATATGAAAATTGGTCACCCTAATGACGAAATAAAAAAATATGGGTCCAATTATTTGCGAAGAACTACAAGCCCACCAAGTTTCACGACAATCGGAGATGTACTATATCGTTTTTCTATGGAATAGCTGTTTACAGAGATGCACTCAGGCGCCTGGAAATTCTTTAATAATTCATCTAGGAATTGTTTCACAATTCTCTCCAAGAAAATCTTCAAAAATGCAACGTTAGCCTGGACGCGAAAAATGTTTGTGAAGTTTTCAATGTTAATCAATCTAGCTTTTAGTCTCATTTCTGACTTAGTTTATTCGAGGTCAATTACTTTTGGAGTTAGGACGGAATGCCACTTAGGTGGAGAAGGCGATTCTTGATACTCATTGTTTGCTTTTAGCGTGAAACTAGTCAAAAATTCTGAATGGGAATTGTGTTTTAAAGTTCCACCGTCTTCAAAGTAACCTAATTACACTTCTCGTTGACTATCAGGCTATCCACCGTAATATTAACAACTTTTACCCCAGGGAAATCAACAGCTTTCTCAAAGTGCAAATTTCTTCTGAATTCCAATCCGTGTTGGCCACAATTTTCATACACCACACAGTAGACCACAACAAATGGGTCCTTTATGCCATTATTCAGGTCATGCGGCAGGCGTGGCGTGGCGGAGAGGCGGGACCCTGTTGCTCGTTACCGATAAACACATTTAATTAAACTTTGTTGCGAAAACTAACAGTTTACCGAGCTGGAGGATCTCGTTGGCATATACCTACGCGGGAAGGTAGCTGACATGACAATGAAGGGGAGCTTATAGATAGTTTGCTGGTGTGACAGCTTCAGCCATTAGTTGGGGAAAAAGTTCAAAGTGATTGGTGAACTGTCTTTTTGGAGTACAGAAGCCGTCAATGAAAGACTGATAAATACATCAGAATCAAACTTCGTTTTACGTAGCCGGCGGTGCTCTCTCGGCTGCATCGTTGATGACATATATTGAGCTCATATAGCCGAGGCGGTAAACGCACGGGTATTCAGCATGACCATGCTGAGGGTGACGGGTTCGATTCCCGGTCGGTCCAGGATCTTTTCGTAAAGGAAATTTCCTTGACTTCCTTGGGCATAGAGTATCTTCGTGCCTGCCACACGATATACACATGCAAAATGGTCATTGGCAGAGGAAGCTCTCAGTTAAAAACTGTGGAAGTGCTCATTGAACACTAAGCTGAGAAGCAGGCTTTGTCCCAGTGAGGACGTTACGCCAAGAAGAGAGAGAGATATATTGAGCTCGATATCGTGTGGCAACACTGCCTCGAGATGTTGGGCTTAGAAATAATATATCTGTTTGCATAAGACACTCTAAGTCGTACCGAGGCAACCGTCGGTACCGTACATTGTTTTAGGCACAGGTTGATCATCATCATTGATCAGAGTCGATGTAAACACCATGTCAGCTCAGACGTTATTAAGGATAAATAATGGTCCTGCTTCTATATCAATCAGATGGAGAAATTTCAATCTTCTAGTGTAATAATATACTTACTTATACCTACGGTGTAAGAGAGCCTAAGAAGACATCCTACAGATGTCTTATAGCTACAGAACTACATATAGCTTAAGAAAAGAGCAAGCAATCTGACAATGCTAGGAGCGCCATTTATTTGACATGAGAATAGTAACTGCTCGGATTGTTTCAAGTCATCACCTAAAGAACAACAAACATTGTGAGAAAATGTAGCTAGCAATTCAGCTCAAACTTTCTGAGCAACATACTTTTTAGACCGCCACCGCTTATCAGTCAACAAATCAGCAACTCACATTTAATGAACTGCGTCGGACGGAACTGTAATCAATTTTCGAGCAAACCCCAAACCATGGAAGAGCTGTCTCTTTTCTCTTCTCGCCGACTGACCCCATGATAGAGCAACTCTTTTACCCCATCCAGTTCCGTAATAGTGTTGAACATATTTTGATACTCAGTTGCAGTTCGTTTAGCTTTAGTCAAATGTTTCTGGCAAAATGGTTCTCCCAATTAGTGCAAAATAATGTGGTGCCTAAAGTTAGGTTTTTCTGCCGGCAACACTACTCGAGTGAAAGATAATAACAGAATGTGTGTATAATCTGTTCCATACATAAAAATGAGTTTGAATTCTCTTTGAAGCAATACAACTCATAAACATGTGAACCGATCAGATACAGATTTTGATCTGTACAGAAAAAGTTCTCGAGCAAAACCAGACTGTCTTTTGTGGATTGGACCTAGGTTCAAATTTATATTTATTTCAAACAATATTTACCACTGCTTTACTACCACCTTCTGTTCGGGTTGGGTGCCTTCCCAGTATCGAAGTTGTCCATCTCGTAATTCAATTTGCACAGACCCCAAGCCCAAACCTCACCTACATGTATACGAGGAAATGCTGCTGCCAATTTTCCATCTTTTTATTTTATTTTCCAGGCGGCACATTTCACTGAGTAAGCAAGAATGGGGCAAACCACAAACATACCAAATTGGGTAAAAATCTTATTCCGACCTAGGTTACAACACGTACCTCTACACACTTTCTCATGTATGAGGCGAGCAACCTAGCCCGAGCTTCTTCTTGGGGTTTTTCTAATTTGTTTGCTGTGTGCCCTTCCGTGCGGAAACTGTATGTTTTCCTCCTTGCATTGGGACTAGGGGCGGCGGACGTGGACATGGTTGACAGCCCGCTTACACCGCCCGATTGGAAACATTGTGACTGTGAGCGAGCTGTTGTTCGATTGTCAATCGTCATCATCCGCCAGCGGTGCTTACCGGTATGACGACGTGATGACCCTTTTTTTCGCTGAACACTATTTCTTCGGGGTGTGCCGCTTAATGAATGGTACTTAGAAACGTAAGAAATTCTACTTAGAAATGTGAAAAACCCTACGATTCTCTACTTCTCTTCTGTTTGTCTTCTCGTTTTTTCATCTTCTCTGGTTCTCGTCTCCTTGTCTCCTGTAATCTCGTTGACTCACCTTCTCGTCTCTTCATCCTCTATCAATCTTCTCGTCATCCCCATGTCGTCTTCTCAGCTCCTCGTCTTTTCGTTTTCTCAAATACTCGCTTCTTCTCGTCTTTTCGTCTTCACGATTACTCATCTTCTCGTCTCTTCATCCTCTCATCTGCTTATCTTCTCGTTCTTGTTATCGTTCTCGTCTTCTCATTTTCCCGTCTGAATTTCTTCTCGAACTATCCTTTTCTCGTTTTTAGTTTTCTCGTCATTTCATCTCTTAGTCTTCTTTGCTTCTCTTGTTTTAGTTTTTTTTGTCTTTCCTTTTTTATCATTTTCGCGTCATTTCTATCGTCTTCTTATCTTCGTTTCTTCTCGTAGTATCTTACTTTTGGTGTTTGAAGAGATAGAATACTCTTTCCCTCTTCTCGTCTTCTTGTATTCTCGATCAATCATTTTGTCGTCTCTTCATCCTCTCATCTACTCGTCCACTCGTCTTCTATTTTTTTCATATCCTAATCTTATCTTCTCATCATCTCATATTCTCTCTCTCTCTCGTATTCATTGCCTCTTGTACTGCCTTTTTCTCGTTTTCTGGTTTTATCGTTTTCTGGAATTATCGTTTCATCGCCTTATCGTCCTCTGATCTCCTCATCTCTTAGTCCCTTCGCTTTCTAGTTCCCTAGTGTCCCAGTCTTATAGTGTTTTAGCCCAGACGTTCAATGTTCTATACTTCTTCTAGTCTTCTAGTCCTCTTCTCTACTAGTCTTCTAGAGTCCTCGGTCCCTAGTCTAATAATTTTCTTAGTTTCTAGTTTTATAGTTTTCTAGTCGTTTAGTCTTCTGATATTTTGGTTTTCAACCTGTAATGCTCTAGTTTTCTATTGTTCCAGTCTACTGATATTTATATGTTCTAATCTTCTTGGCTATTCTTTTTCCAGTCCTCTAGTTCTCAAGTCTTCTAGCACTCTAGTGTTCTTTGCTTCTTAACATACAGTCTTCTAGTTGTTCCGATTACTCGTTTTATACCTGTAGTCTACTAGTATATGTCGGAATTTAGATGATTATTCTCGATGAGAATAGCCCAGCTTAGCCACCTGATACATATAGCCCATATAGCCGAGGCGGTAAACGCACGGGTATTCAGCATGACCATGCTGAGGGTGACGGGTTTGATTCCTGGTCGGTCCAGGATCTTTTCGTAAAGGAAATTTCCTTGACTTCCTTGGGCATAGAGTATCTTCGTGCCTGCCACACGATATACGCATGCAAAATGGTCATTGGCAGAGGAAGCTCTCAGTTAATAACTGTGGAAGTGCTCATAGAACACTAAGCTGAGAAGCAGGCTTTGTCCCAATGAGGACGTTACGCCAATAAGAGAGAGAGAGAGAGAGAGAGAGCCACCTGATACATTGCACGTCTGACGGCTTCGAACGCTGACTAAAGGAATGTACGTGCGGTATCAGTTGTCTGTTGGCATCATGAGAGACAAGATTCTAAACACTCTGAGAGATGCGCATCGTCAGGCACCAGGGTTGACAATCGTCCTTCTCGTCACCACAGCGTGAAGATAACAATAAAACAATCTTCGTCCGAAAGAACAACGGTGACGACTAGCCGACTAGCCTTTTCGCCGCCGACTGCGGGCTTCACGACGAAGCTCAATCATAAATAGTCGCCCACCAACATTTTCGTCGTCCTCTTTGTTCCTTGGAAACGAGCGACGACGAGCCATGCGAACGCCAACAGGGAAGAGCTTTTATTGGCGTTTCAGCGCTTACGTAGGTATGGAACCTAACTAGCTCAGTTGGTAGGAGTGCTGGATAGGCAATCTACAGGTTCGTTGTTTGATTCCAGATGCAATAATTTTTTTTAATATTTTTTTTTTGTGTGTTGCTGGTGGTAACATTGACTTCGTCGACTAGGCACACTTGGACGAAGAGTGAAACAAAACGAGTGAAGATTGTGTCATCCGATGTGGAACGAACAACGATGACGGTCTAGTTTTCGATCTCGTCGTCGATTTTTCTGCCCGTACGGCGACGATTTTCAGCCCTTTTTTTCCTTCTAAACCATAGGGGGATAATCTGCTCAACAGACACCCTAACAGAAGGTTAGGGTAGTGTAGGTCTGACAGGCCGTCTTCTACAACAAAAGTAAAATCCAGGACTACTCTCTCCTCGTACCCACTAAACCATTCCTATGGTCGCCAAACCCTACGTCTCTGCGGAACCACCAAGAAGGTATTGCTTCAGAGAGGGGCTAGTGCACATCGCACCCACAAGGTTAGCTGCGTAGCCTGCAGCAACGAACATCAATGACTCGCTTTGGAGAGTCCATCACGGTAGCATGCTGGCGCTTAGCCAGTTTCCCGAGTGGTCCTCGCCACTCCCTTTGTCCTCGGAAGGCGGGCAGGGTCAACCCCGCCCGCGCCCTACTGCTGAGTGGACATCAAGAACTGATGCCCACGTGCAACCCGATCTGACCTGTCCGTAAGGAAGGGTATTACTACCCTTCAGGCTCTATCAGATGCACACGTAGGTTGCAGACAGCAGGATCTCACCTACCCCGACCCTTGCCGGAGACCCCTTTCCAACCGCGGGCTCGGATCCAACCCAGTAGACCGACGCCACGACAGCACCGCTACCGGGACTTCCTCTCCGCGGCCACTTAATCGCTGTAAGGGTCGATCTCGACCGCAGGGCACCGGTATAATCTACGAAGCCGACTCCGAATTCCTGGACCACCTCTTGTACTGCATCTGGACTAACCACTCTCCGAGTCCACGCGCCACCTCCTCTGTAGTTCCCAGACGATATGGGTGATAGCCGTTGAAACGGCGTTCCAGCCAAACTCATCCCTACACATCCTCTGGCCAAGTTGTCCGGGTTTGTGTCCTCCCCGCATGTGGCAAGCATGCGGTCACGCATTGTGCGAAAACGCGGGCACACGAACAAAACGTGTTTCGCCGTTTCCTCTAAACCATTGCACGCTGGGCATTCAGGAGAATCCGCATGCCCTAAACGGTGTAGATACTGCCGGAAGCAACCATGACCTGTAAGGACCTGTGTCAGGTGGAATGAAACTTCCCCATGGCGCCTATTAATCCAACTATCTACCCTCGGTATCAACCTATGGGTCCACCTTCCTTTGGTGGAACTGTCCCACGCGCGCTGCCATTTGATCATAGAGGCCATCCTGACAGTCTTGCGTATGCCTCTTGTGCCGCGCATTTCGAAGCACTCCATGTCCTCACTGATAAGAATGCTGATAGGCACCATACCAGTAATGACGCAGAGAGCGTCGTGTGACACGGTACGGTACGCGCTCGCAACCCTCAGGCACATAAGCCTGTAAGTACTTTCCAGCTTCCGTCGGTAGCATTTAGTACTTAGCACGGTGCCCCACACCGGGACGCCATACCTAAGTATGGACGTAGCAACACTAGCCAGAAGCTTGCGCTTACTGGCGTACACCGCAGAGCTATTGGACATCATCCGGAACAGTGCCGCAATAGCTGTGGAGGCTCTTTTACAGGCATAATCGACGTGGCTACCGAAGGTAAGCTTATCGTCGATCATAACGCCCAAGTGTTTGATGGAGCGCTTTGACAGGATAGTACACTCTCCTACACTGACCTCCGTCTGCTGCTCCGACTTCAGGTTGTTAACAACCGTCACCTCTGTCTTGTGGTGAGCCAGCTCCAGTTTCCTGGACCGCATCCACGCCTCCACAACCTTGATCGAGTGGTTGGTAGTCAACTTTACCTCCTCGATCGTTTCACCGTAGACTTCGAGCGTAATGTCGTCGGAAAATCCGACAATCACCACTCCCACTGGATACGATTTTCAGCCCTGGTCAGGCACATTCCACACAGTATACTAGATGTGTAGTTCTCTAGTGTTCTTGTACTTAAGGCGAAACTGGATCCATTTCCTCACTTTTTGGTTTTTGATTTTTTATTAAATAACGAAGCGATATTTTCAAAATCGGTTTTCGTGCACATGTAGAGTATGGATCAGGGTATCTTCTGAATTTTTTACGCGAGAGAAAATGTTTTTCGTTTTTGCAGAAACCATTTTTGAACAAAGTTTCACTAAAAAATGGTTTCTGCAAAAACGAAAAACATTTTCTACAACGTAAAAAAATCAGAAGATACTCTGATCCATACTCTACATGTGCACGAAAACTGATTTTGAAAATATCGCTTCGTTATTTAATAAAAAATCAAAAACCAAAAAAATGAGAAAATGCTTCCAGTTTCGCCTTAAGCTTTTAGTATTTTAATCCTCTTGCACACTTAGTTGAGCTCGGCTAATTTTCATTCTTATGCCGAGATCCGCACAGCCGAGTGCTCAGTAACCAAAATTTAATTGAAATATCGGCAAAAAATCAATTTTGTTCATAGCAGCACCCAAGGGTGCCGCTGGCATCAATTATCAAACGTCAAATGTTTAGCCGAGATTCAGCAAATAAACTTTAACCGAGATTTGCACAGCCGATCTTGGCATTCTGTTTTAAGTGTGTGTCTTCTAGCATTTTAGTCCATGGTCTTCTTGTCTCCTATACCTCTAGTCTCTATTCTTCTTGCACTCTGGTATGTTTGTCTCTTTGGATTTTAGTCTTCCAGTTGCCCCAATTTCTCGTTTTTTGGGTTTCTAGTCCTATAGTCTTGAAGCTTTTTAGTTTTATAGTCAACTTGTGTTCAAGACTCCAAGTCTTCTCATGTCCAAGTCTTCTAGTCTGCTAGTCTCTTTGATTTCTAGTCTTCTAGTTTCCAGTTTTCTAGACATCTATTCTGCTTGGTGTTTCTAGCTTTACAATTTTCTTGTTGTATAGTCTTAACGACCTCTATATTTCTTGGTTTCATTTCTTATAAACTTATAGTTTCTTCGGATTGTGCTCCTTGAGTTTTGGAGTCTATGTATTTTTCTTCTAGTCTCCTCGATTTCTAGTTTCCTAGTTTCACGATTTCTAGCTCTGCTTTATTATTTACTTTTCTACGTTAAGTCTCCTTGGTTTCTAGCGTTTTTGTTTCATTGGTTTCCAATTCCTGATTCTTATAGACTTCAACCCTACTGGTCGTGTTTTCAGTATGATTGGCTTTTCTAGCCCTTTGGCCCCAAATTTTCTAGTTTCCTCGTTTTCTAGTATTCCATTTTTTAGTATTCTTGTTTTTAGTCTCCTAGTTCTCAACCCTCTTGTCTGCTTATCTTTTGATATCCTGGTTCTTCAATTCTAATTATATTATAGTTTTCTTTTCTTCTTGGATTATGGTCTTCTATTTATCGATTCATCTTGGTTTCTCACTATTTTTACGATTTACTTTAAGTGACTTTCTGTACACAGTAGGTTCCAGGTTGAATTGCTCTAGGAGTTCAACTGGTAATTCCTTCCTTGTTTGAACTTCTGGAAGAATTCTCGGCGAAACTCCTGGAAAAGTCCAAAGCAAAATGGACTTTTCCAGGAGTTTCGCCAAGAATTCTTCCAGAAGTTCAAATAGAAATTTATCTATCAGTTACAAAAATTTCGCTATTCGAGTTCCACTGGTGGTTTCTTTAAAACGATCAGGTGGAGTACATCTTGGAGTTCCAGGATTCATTTCTATAGACGATGCACTGATATTTCCCCTTGAATTTCCAGCAGAAGTTTCTTAAGGAGATCTACTGAGAATTCCTGTAAATGTTTATCCAGAAATATCTTCAGAAGTTTTGTCAGGAATTCTTACCGAGCCAGAATTCCGAAAACAGGAACTTCAGGAGTTTCGCTGATGTTTTTCTAGAGATTTTTCCGTGCATTCTCTGGGAGTTTCACTGGGATTGCATTCCGGAGTTCCACTCGGTATTTCTGTACGAGTTTCGCTAGGACTCAAAAAACAGAAGTAACTGAACAACAGTTTCTTTAACTAAAGTTTGCTTAAAAGTGGTTTGTTTCACTCGTATACAGCAAAAATGTTTGTTAGGAAATACTACGGGTGTTTCTGGGGGAATTTCTCTAGGAATTCCAGTAGAAATTCCTCTAAGGGATCCTGAACGAATTCCTCTAGGAGTTCCACCGGAAAGTTTTTTTTTGAAGTTTCACCCAAAATTGCTTCAAAAGTTCAGTCTAGAGTCCTTGGAAAAGTTCGCCGGAAACTCTTCCATGACTTCTAATGGGAGCTCCAGGATTTTCACTTGATATTTCTTCAGAAGCTCCGCTGGAAATTCTTTCAAGAGTGCCGCTAAAGCTTTCTCCAAAAATTTTATGGAGTTCTACTTCATGAATTTTGATAGGAGAGTTTCCAGGATTTCCACCGGGAATTTTTCCAGGAGCTCTTCTGGAGCTCCTCTGGTACTTACTGGAAATTCTTCTATGAGCTCCATCTGTAATTTTTCTAGGAGTTTTACCTGGAATTCCTTCAAGAGTTCCATTGAATTTCCATTTTCGTAGGGGATTCCCCGGGAACTACTTCTAGAGTTATTCGTAAATTCCGTCGGGAGTTTTCCCTGGAATACATTTATGGTTTGAAGTTCGTCCGAGAGTTTCTTTACTGGTTATTTGGAGAGTTTCCCTGCAAACTGTTCATGGATTTTGGCTGTTGCGGCATGAATGGTTGGAAATTTCTCAGGAAATTCCTTCAGGAGTTACTCTGGAATTCATTCCAGGAATTACTTTAGGTAGAAGAGAATTCTCCTAAGAGTGGGTGAAGAGATTTCCGAGAGAACTACTGTAAATATCTCAGGAAAAATTCCTGTTGGAATTACCGGAGTAGCTCCAAGTGGAAGTATTTCTGAAGTGACTTTTGGAGGAACATTTGGGGAACGACTTACAGAGTTCTTAGAGAAACTTCCGGTGAAATTTCTGACAAAATTCCTAGCGAAACTTCAAGGGTAACCAGCAGAGGAAATCCGGGAGAAATTTTTGAAGAGACGTCAGAAGGAATTCTGAGAGAAAAAAGAATCTCTTCTGAATGATCTCTCGACGGAATATTGGGAGGGACTCCAACTTAATCCTGTTTAAATGGTCTGGAGGATTTCTCGGAAATAGCTACCGTAGGTACAAGGGATAGACAAAATGATCTGAACAGGCAAAATCTACACTTATCAAAACATGGTTTTTTGATGCACTTTTCCAAAAGTTACATCTAGTTGATTATTTCTTGAAAAGTGAAAATTTTGTCTATCCCCTGTATCTCCTAAGGAACTTCTGGAGGAATGCTCAGAAAATTTCTTAACGAGATTTCTGATGGAACTACATGCAGAATTCCTGGATGAAACACTTCTAGCAAAATTCCCGGAGGAACTACGAACTCATGAGGAAATTCTTGATTAATTTTCAAATGATTTCCCAAAGAAACTTCTGAAGGAATTCACGTTTACAATTCTGAGGATACTCCCAGAGATAATCCCGAATGAATTCCCAGAGTAACTGTTGAAGAAAGACCAGGAGGTAATCCCGCAGAAATTCACTTAGGATCTACTGAAGGAAACCGCGAGGAAATTTCTGAAGGAATTTCGGTAAAATTCTTGAAGAAATTTCGGAAAAAATCCAGAAGGAATCTAAATAACCGTGTTAGGGGAACAAGACAAGGACTCCTAGATCAAGCACTTCTTTCCAGGAAAGCCCTCGATTCCGAGGTGGGTAAATTTTCAATTCAGAAATTCATCCAAGATTTCTTTTTGAAACTTTTTTAGCGATATCTTTTTCACAAGGTTCTTTTTTTATTTTTTCATGTTTTTTAAAGTATTTCTCCTTGAATGTCTTCCATAGTTTCTTCTGATTTCCATACAGCATTTTTCAGAACTCAAACAGTACTTTCCGGGATTCCTCCTTGAGAATCTGTCGGGATACCTTTACTCCGGTCGAGTTTTTTGTATGGACATCTTGTAATATTTCTTCCACAGTGTTTCCTGGAATTGCTACCAGAGTCCCTCGTGGAAATTTCGTCAGAGTTCTTCCTGCGTTATCTCCAATCAAACTTTCGTGTGATCCCTTCCGAGATTTGGGCCAGGGTCTCTATGGGGGTTTGTCTCGGGATATTTTTCAGATGCTTTCGCGGAACTTCTCTTGCAGTTTCCAGTGCTCCTCACGGGACTTCCCTAGGAGATTTACCAGGAATTTCTTGCAGAGTTTCTACAGGAGTTATTCCTGGGATTTCTTTTAGAATCCTTCAAGGATATCTACAATATTTTTTTACGAATTTTCTTTGTATTTTTGGCTTTGTGTTGTGTTCTTCTAGAGCTTCTTTTGTAATTTCTTCAAGAATTTTCCATTAGCTTTCTTCTAGAGTTTCTTCCGGGGTTTCGACTGAAGTTTTTTTTTCGGTGTATTCGTTAAAGGTCACCACGGAAGTTTCACCTAAGTGTTTTCTTCTCGTTTCTCCACTTAGAAGAGTCCTATCGGTGCTTCTCACGGGATGCCTCGCAGAATTTTGAGGAATTACCCAGGGCTATCTGTATTCCAATGGGCTTCTTCCTGTAATTTCTTTCTGAGGATTTTCAGGCTTTTCTTCTAAGTTGTTTTCAGGATTTCTCGTAGGATGTTCCCGAAATATCATTTCTTTTCAGAGTTGTTTCCAGATTATGTACCGGGAATTGTCCCGAAATTCTAATGGTAGTATTTAGCAGGATTTTTACTTGGAGCTTGTCTCGGAACATCTTTTGAGTCTAATTACGAAATTCCTTGTAAGAAATTTCTAGAGAAATATCAGAAGAAATACTAGTGGAATCTCCAGGAACACAGATTGGAGAAGTTTTTTTTAGAATTTCAGAGGAAATCTTAAAAAAAAGTTTGAATGTCTTGGATAAAAAAGGTGGGAGTGATTCCCGGGAAAAATTTTAGGATTACACCAGATGGAACTCTGAAAACCTCCAACAAAAATCTCGGGAGGAACTGCGGGTTAAATGTCACGAGAAACTTCAAGAGATATCTTAGATATTTCGCTGTATAAATTATTACCTATTGCTGATATTACTCATGAAGTTATTCCTGTGATTTCTTTCAGAGGGCTTTCCAGGCTTTTACTCCTAGTTGTATATAGGATTTCTTGCAGACATTCTCTTGCGATTTTTAGTTGAGATTTCCTCTGGATAACTTCTAGAGTTCGTGTGGAAGTTGTCCAAGGATTCTGGATGTACCTTTTAGGATTTCTCTACGATATGCTCCAGGAGTTTTACATGGATTCTTTTCTATGAGCTTTTCTCAGAACATCTTTTACGAAATTCCTTGAAAAAAAATCCGAGAGGTATATCGGAAGGAATGCAGGTGGAATTTTGTGAGAAACTTGGGGAAACATATTATGGAAACCCTGAAGCAATGTGGGAGTGATTTCGTGAGGAAAAATAGTTGAGAAATTTCAGGAGGAGTTCTGAAAACCTCTAAGAGGAACTGTCGGAGGAACTTTCTTTGGAAAATACCCCTGGAAGAACTTCTGCATAAATCTCACAAAAATACCGGGAGAAATAGTTGGAAAGTCATCACAAAAAATCACCAACAGAAATTTTTGAAGGTTCTTTTGAAGCATTTTGGGAGGATCTCCGGAAGGAGTCCAACGCCAACGAAAAATTCTGGGAGCATACCGGGAATCCTCTGCGAGAAATCCCGGAAGGTATTTCAGTAGAAAAACTCCGACAGGAAATTGGGAGGAAATCTGATGGCATTCCCAGGCTCAGCTCTCATAAGTCCCATAACGAACTTTGGGAGCAATTTTGGGAAAACATCGGAACAGAATCTAGCGGAATGGTGAAAAAATCAAGAAAAAACTCAGGCAAACCTCTAGAAAAAAATCTTTGATAAATTTGAGGAAGAACTCCGAGACAAATCACGAGATGAATTCTGTGAGAAACATCGAAAGATTCAATGAAGGAGTTGCATTAGAAATCCGAATGAAATTCAAGGAAAAGCACTGAAAAGAACTTTGGGAGGATTCCTCAGAGGAACTTCGGAAAGAATTCGGAATAATGTTTACTAGCATCCATTGAGTATAGAAGGTCATTGTTTCATGGTACAGTACACCCTACAGTGGATGGCCAAAATGTTTGGGATAGGCAACTTTTTTTCTCTCACAAAAAAGTTCAACATGCTGTAACTTTTCATAGAGTGCATCAAATATTCTCAAATTTTGACTGTTTGTCAACCTGTTATATGTGCATCATTGGTACAAATTTGAGCTCGATTGGTTAATCTTTCGCGAAGTTATAACCGTTCTGGTAAAACACTATTTTTTAGGCTACTAATCTTTGAGCTGTCATATCTCGGAGACCAATGAACCGAACTGAATGAAATTTTGAACTTTTATCCACAATATATTAATGCTTGAAAATCATTTAAAATATGGGTACTTTTTAAACGTTGAAAAAAGTTATGATGGATTGACACTTTTAGGATCTTTTTCGAAAAAATGCATTTTTTACATCAATGTCATTTAATTTTGTTTTTTATATTCGAAGATTTTCTACTTCTCTTCATAAGATATCTATAAAAAGATATATTAGAGCCTATTTGGATTATAGGAAGAACACATTTATTAATTTTTGTGCAGTATAGTAAATTTGACTCATTTTCCTCTAAATGGGTGAGAATGTCAAACCATCATAACTTTTTCAACGTTTGAAAAGTATCTATGTTTTGATGAATTTTCAATCGTTATTATATTGTTATAATCGCAGTTTCGGTTGCTTGATGGCGCGCGTCCTGGAAGGTTAAACAAACATCATTTTTCTGCGTGTATAAAACCTGTCAAAAATCCTCTGAAACTTCCTGAAAAGCCTCCGAAATCCCCACTAAACACACTTGGACCTAGATACTCTCCAATACCACCAAAATGCACCTATAACACCTCTAAAACCTGTCGAAAATGCTCTGAAACTCTGCTATTCCTTTGAACCCCCTTCAGACCCCCGGAAACGCCTCTGAAACCAGCTTCGAAAATCAATGTTCCAACATTTTCACGCTTCCGGTTCTCGAGTTACCCGCATGGCTCTTTCGCAGTTTTCGAAACCACTGGAAGTCCAGATCTACGGTCATGTCACATTCTTATCATCTTGATTTGTGTTACAATCATGGTGCCATATGCTATTTTCAACGCAACCTACAATTATGCGTCGAATATGAAAGTATAGTGTGTATAGTGTAGTATAGTGTATAGTGTAGTGTAGTGTATAGTGTGTAATATGCAATATGAGCCATGGCGGTAAATACATTGAAAAAAAAAAACAGCCAAGGGCTGAAAGTCTCTCTAATAAAGACAAATCAATCAATCACATTAAAAAAAGTGCAGCACGGCTCACTACCTGAAATCCTTAGGATTCACTCAGAGCCCCTTGGGATCCCTGAAAAATTCTGGAAACCCCATGAGACACCATTGAGACCTTCTTAATCGCCCCTGCGATCTCTTGGTACCCCCTGAAATCCCCTGAAATGCTCCTGAAACCCACAGGAACTTCCCTGGAACCCCTTGAGACCGCTTGAAGCGCCCTGAGTCCCCCCTGGAAGCCCCCTGAAAAACCCTGAAACACTCCTGAGAGCTACTGATACCCCGTGGAATCCCCAGAAGCCCCCTGAGTGAACCCTCTTAAACGCCCCTGAGATCTCCTGGTACCCCACTGAAATTCCTTGGAACCCCCAAAACATCCCTGTTACCTGCTGTGCTCTCCTCTCCTCCTCAGCTCTCACTTAATAACTGTGGAAGTGCTCAAGCTGAGAAAGAAACAGAATATGTCTAAGTTGCGGCCTGATGCCAAGAAGATGAAGTGTGCACTTTAGTCTTCTCGGTTTCTGGCATTCTACTTTTCTAGCCCTCCTGCCTTCTAGTCTTCTTCAGCAGCGGGCGATGTATAATGGCCTTGTATAATCGCGCTGTTGTATTTTGTACAACACGCTGAAAAAATCTCGCTGAGCGTGTAACCGCGTGAGTAAAGAAGCACATGCCTTTCAATCCTAGGACCTAAATGACATCGAAGTCCACTCCCAAAAAACGCACAAAATGTGAGTTCAATTTACGAAAAAACATGAATCCGGGAATAAACTAGCCTACTACAATCTTCTAATTTATTCGGTATCTTCAAGTCTTCCAGTTGTCTAGTCTTCTTGTTTACTAGTTTCCAGTCTTCCACTTTTCTAATCGTTTAGTCTGCTAGTCTTTTAGTTTTCAACCATATGTTTATCTTCCATGGTTTCTTATCTTCTAGTTTTCTAGATTGCTAGGTTTCTAGTATATCCGGTAGTAATCTAGTCATATTCTATGTATTTTTAGTCTTCTACAGTTTGGTTTGGCTGTTAGCTTCTAATAGTTGAATCTCCCATGTTTCAGTCCATTTGACTTCTCCTTTCCTTCTTGGTTTCCTTTTTTGTCAATCTTCTCGGTCTTTTAATCTTTCAGTCTTCTCGTCTTCTAACATTTGACTTCATGGCTTTTATTCTTTTCAATTTCATGTCTGCTTTGTCTTCTCTTCAGTTTCTTCCATGGTTTCTTTTCTTTTATTTTTTGCCCTCTAGATTTCTATTCTTGTAGTCTGCTTATCAACTTGTTGACTAGTTTTATGATATTACAATTTTCATAAATCCCAGTCTTCTGTCTTTTGGATTTTTTGTATATGCTGTCTTCCTGCTATTATTCAATTTTCATTAATGTACCATTGTACCATTTACATTTCTCTCATCCCTCCCGGCCGTTCAGAACGGGACGCGTACCCGCACAAAATGAAATTGCTTCGGATTTATTTATCCGGAAAGAAAGTTATTAGCTACCGCACTCAAACAGTAGTACCCCCTACCGACCGGAACGTGGCGTAGCATTTCTCGGGAGAAATCCCGTGTTCTTCTCGGGACACTTGGCGGGTACTTCAGTAGTGTGCGTCACTCGACTACGACCACGACGGGTGGTGGGTGAACCATTGTCAACAAATGGCTTTATGGCTGACGTTTGCTCAAATTGGTTCCTGTTGTTGCTGTTCCGGCGCTTTTTTTCTGCTACTGATTTCGCTCGCCCCAGGACAAAATTCAATAAGCCTACCTACCTGTAACCTTTTCCGCATTAGGTGAAATTGGCTTGAAAATCCGGCAAACAATTTCCGTCCGCGCGGGGTTCTGACAGTGCCTGTCGCGTCGCCGTTTGGTTCGATGGATGGGGTTCATCCTTAGATCCCTACCACCTGTGGTCCGACAAAATTTATCTAGCTTCTGCGATGACGGGAGAATGGAATGGGTCGACGGAAGGGAAATTTACAATTCCAAATTCTTTCCCATCTCTTCATCATTCGGGGTGCTTCCGATGCGCAATGGAAAAGCGATTGGAATACTTGCAATACCGTAATCAGGAAGTAAAAGTGGAAATTTAATTATCTACCCAACTGGTCCAAGGAGAGGGTGCAAGTGCTAACTGAGCAGCAATTTTCTTCCAGAGTTGATTTTTCCCACGGCGTCTTTTCGGAGATCTTGAGTTGCATGAAGAGAAATCGGGAGGAGGAAGAAAACTGTTAGGAATGCATCTGCGTTTCGAACCAGACTTCTTTGAAATTGGAAATTGGATTGTTGCGTAAAAGGAATGCTTTAAGATGATGAACCAATCGTTTACTGTTCAGGAACTGAACAGAAAGAAACAATGTGTTTGAGAAAGTCCGAAAAGCTGTTGAATTCAAAATTGGCCTAAAAACTTTTCCTACCAAGTTCAGTAGTTTTAGTCACTATATTCAAATTACTTTCCCAAGCTACAATAGTAGTTTTGACTGAGACAGCTTTGACAACCGCCATAAAACCTAAATTTTATTTTATTGGTTTAATGGTGGTTCTAAGATCATCCTGAAGTCTATTTTCTGATTTTTTTTATTTTTTTCCTTTTTTTTTTATTTTTTTATTTTTTTTTATTTTTTTTTATTTTTCGGTAAAAATTGACAATCTAATATTGCAAATAAAAAAAATTACAAATGCCATAGAATCCCAATCTACACAAACTAGGACAAGTGCATCAGTTAGTTGTGCACGGTGCAGTTTTCCGTCGGAAAGTCGGGCTACCAATCACTTTGAAGTTTCTCCTCCAGCAAAGATTAAAACCAATCAAACTGGCAATCTGAGCTCTCTCCGTCACTATCAGGTAGGTAACTTGTACGCTCCACTCGGTAAACTAATAGTTTACCGAACAAAGTTTAATTAAATGTTTATCGTTGCCGAGCGCTCAGTAAACGCTGCCACCAAGACAGCTGACTAATGGGAGTCTAAAAGAGGTTACTGAAACCACTGTTGTTGTGGGCTAGCTGTGTGGTGAACGAAAATTGAGGGTAAGTTAAACTTCTTGGGGAAACGGATGTAGGGTGTCATGCCAGGATGTAGGTAATTTAGGCAAAATTCTACCAACAATGTGTTCGAATAAACGATATCTGGTCAAATTCCTTTTATGCCAAAGGGGATAGAATTTCGGAAATAAAATAGACTGAGTTTCGTTTCTTCGTTCAGATTAATTTAGCATCATATCATAAACGTTTAGTTATCAAAGTTTCTAAGGAAATGTTCCTTTCTGAAGTTTTAAAAGATAATTTTGAAGGTTCTGTTGAAGAAATCTTTCAATTGATTTCCGAATAAACTTTTAAAATAATTGCTGATGGAGTTTCTGAAGAATTTTTCTAGTAAGGTTTTCTGAAAAAAAAAATCCTTACGAATTCCTCAAAAACTGCTTGGAAAAGCTCTGTTGGAATTCCTAAAAGAATCTCTTTAGATATTTTCAAAATAATTCCTGAAGATTTCCCTGGGCAATTTTGTGAATAAATTCCTGGAGAAATAGTTGGAAACACATGTGAAAACCTCTATAAATGTTCCAGGGAAATTTCTTGAGAAGTTTCGTAAGAAAATCCTGTCAAAATTTCAAGAATATTATTCTGGCGAAATTAATGAATAGATTCCCAAAAAAAAAAAACTTTTGGAGGTTTCCTTGGAGTAATTCCCGAAGAAATCACTGTATGAATTTAGGTAGAAATTTCCGTAAGAGTTCCTGTTCGAACCGCTGAAAATAATATGCAAGAATCTCTAATGGAATCAATTGAGAAATTCCTCCGGTAATTTATTATGAACTAGCTGTACCCGGCAATCTTTGTCTTGCCTACTGCGATTTTTGACGTTTCCAGTTTCTTGCCAAGCCCAAGTTCCCGATCAAAATGTATGGAAAATCAATTTTCAAAAACTTCCCATTTTTCCATGTTTTTTGCCTCTTAAACCTTCCTTGGGTAAAAACTAACAGAACAAAACTAAGACGACCAAAATCGGACCTTCCGTTCGCAAGTTATGCGCGGTCCCACGTATGCCACTGCATTTTTATATATAGATAGATTAAATAGAGAAATTTCAGAAGATTGATTGATTGGTTGCTCTGTGTTTATTAACACCTATGTGCCTGTGCCTCATTTTGCATCCTATTTCAAAACTTTTAAAATCTGATTCTCAGCCGTTTCTCAACGAAAATTTGTGAAATTTTGACAGTTGATCACAAAATCCTTCTAGTTTATGGAACCGGTATCATGGTTCCGATTTTTTCCGTTGTTCCGGATTTATGGCCGTGGGTACTGGGGTAACCTCCTTATCAGATAGAGGTGCAACCTATAATTCGCCTTCGAAAACTAGGTTGCGGCATTCCAAACTTCATGATTTTGAAAAACAAGAGTATTGGAGCATATTTCTAGAGATGCTGAATACACTGGCCGCTTCTCCGAATGTTCCGGAAACATGGTGCCCTCAAGGAAGTGGCCACTTTCTGACCGGTTCTGAAACCTAGCTTGCGACATATCAAACTTCATGATTTTGCAAAACAATACAATTGGTACATGTTTTGGGAGATTTCGGATACACTGGTCACATCTCCGGATGTTCCGGAAACCTGGTGCCCCCAGGGAAGTGGCCACTTTCTGACCGGTTCTGAAACCTAGCTTGCGACATATCAAACTTCATGATTTTGCAAAACAAGACTATTGGTACATGTTTTGAGAGATTTCGGATACACTGGCCACATCTCCGAATGTTCCGGAAACCTGGTGTCCCCAGGGAAGTGGCCACTTTCTGACCGGTTTTGAAACCTAGCTTGCGACATATCAAACTTCATGATTTTGCAAAACAAGACTATTGGTACATGTTTTGAGAGATTTCGGATACACTGGCCACATCTCCGAATGTTCCGGAAACCTGGTATCCCCAGGGGTGGCCACTTTCTGACCGGTTTTGAAACCAAGCTTGCGACATATCAAACTTTATGATTTTGCGAAACAAGAGTATTGGACCATGTTTCTAGAGATTTCACATACACTGGCCACGTCTTCGGATGTTCCGGAATCCTGGTGCCCCCAGGGAAGTGGCCACTTTCTGACCAGTTCTGAACCCTAGCTTGCGACATATCAAACTTCATCATTTTGCAAAACAAGACTATTGGTACATGTTTTGAGAGATTTTGGATACACTGGCCACATCTCCGGATGTTCCGGAAACCTGGTGTCCCCAGGAAAGTGGCCACTTTCTGACCGGTTCTGAACCTTAGCTTGCGACATATCAGCTTTCCGGAACAACCCGAGAAGTGGCCAGTGCATCAGAAATCTCTAGAAACATGGTCTCTCTTGTTTCGCAAAATCATGAAGCTTGATATGTCGCAAGCTAGGTTTCAGAACCGGTCAGAAAGTGGCCACTTCCCTGGGGGCACCAGGTTTCTGGAACATTCGGAGATGTGGCCAGTGTATCCGAAATCTCTCAAAACATGTACCAATAGTCTTGTTTTGCAAAATCATGAAGTTTGATATGTCGCAAGCTAGGGTTCAGAACTGATCAGAAAGTGACCACTTCCCTGGGGGCACCAGGTCTCCGGAACATCCGGAGAAGTGACCAGTGTATCCGAAATCTCTCAAAACATGTATCAATTGTCTTTTTTTGTAAAATCATGAAGTTTGATATGTCGTAAGCTAGGTTTCAGAACCGGTCAGAAAGTGGCCACTTCCCTGGGGGCACCAGGTTTCCGGAACATCCGGAGACGAGGCCAGTGTATCCGAAATCTCTCAAAACATGTACCAATAATCTTGTTTTGAAAAATCAGGAAGTTTGATATGTCGCAAGCTAGGTTTCAGAACCGGTCAGAAAGTGGCCACTTCCCTGAGGGCACCAGGTTTCCGGAACATCCGGAGAAGTGGCCAGTGTATTCAGCATCTCTAGAAATATGCTCCAATACTCTTGTTTTGCAAAATCATGAAGTTTGGAATGCCGCAACCTAGTTTTCGAAGGCGAATTATAGGTTGCACCTCTATCTGATAAGGAGGTTACCCCAGTACCCACGGCCATAAATCCGGAACAACGGAAAAAATCGGAACCATGATACCGGTTCCATAAACTAGAAGGATTTTGTGATCAACTGTCAAAATTTCACAAATTTTCGTTGAGAAACGGCTGAGAATCAGATTTTAAAAATTTTGACATAGGGTGCAAAATGAGGCACAGGCACATAGGTGTTAAAGAGACTTTCAGCCCTTGGCTGGTTCGTCTCTAAATTTCAGAAGGAATTTCCTTTGGGCGTTCATGAAGGAGTTCCTGTATAAGTTCTTGAAGAAATCTCAGGAAGAGTTACAGAAGGAATTTCTCAAAAAAGTGAATGATTCCTTCAAGCATTTTTGCTTTCAAGATTAGAAGAAGCACTTGGAAGAATTTCTTGAAGAATCCTTGAAAAAAATTTCGAAAACTGGTACCAACACTATAATGCGACGAAAACGCTAAGCCAAAGATACCACCCGGATGAGCTTCAGAGAACCCTTAACCCCAGTCCTTTCCAAGCACATCCTTAAAACATTGTGACTTGCTAACCTCGAGCTGCCACGAGTACCTTGGCTCCAACCCATACTAACTATGGTATATAAGATTGCATTTGTACATATCATACAAAAATTTAACTTTGGCTCCGCAAAGCGTTAAACGCGATTGAGCCCCGAATAAATGAACTAAATTAAAAAAAAAAAATCTCGAAAGAATCTTTGGAATTTTTTTTTGGCCCCGGGATATTTCTTGAAGGAATCCCTTGATAAACTCCGGTATAAATTATTTTTGAAGGAATTACTGGAAGAATCCTTAAACGAATATCTGAAGTAATTCCTAAAGAAATTACTGAAAAAAGAATCCAAAGTAGAAATTCAGAAGAATCTCTGGAAAAATTTCTGATCTAATATAAACAGTATTGCATAATTTCCTGGAGGAATCCCTGGAAGAATTTCTGAATAAACCACTACAAGAGTTTACGAAGGAATCCATGAAACAACCTTTGAAACAGTCTCAAAAGGAATCCTTGGGAAAATTAAAAAAAAATGAAAGTATCCCTGGAGACATTTCAAAAGGGAATGCTTGAAAGATTTTCTGAAGAAATCAATGGAAGACTTTCTAAAGAAATCCTTGGAGAAAATTCTATTGAAACTATTAAAGTAATATCTGGAGGAATCCCTACAGAAATTTCTGAAAAGAATACCCGAAAAATTTTATGAAGGAATTTTTGGAGTTATTTTTGAAGGAATCCGTGGAAGACATTTTGATAGAATTCCTGCAGTAATTTCGCAAGAAGTAGCAAAGTAAATTTGAAAGATATTTAAGAATGTTTTTTTTTCAAAAGCACCCCTGGGAGCAACTTTTGGAGGAATTCCAGGATTCATTTATGAAGCAATCTTTTGTGCAATTTCCCAATAAATGTCAGCAAAAATCTGTGTTAAAACTTTATAGGAATATCTTGAATTCAGATTCTTGATGAATCCCTTGAAACTTTTACGGATTCCAGAAAGAGTTTTCGAAGCAAGTATTGAAGGAATTTTAAATTTCTGGGTTCCTGAAGAAAGGACATTTTTAGACGAGGAATTTCTGAAGAAATATGTGGAGAAATTTCTAGAGGAATCTGTACAGAAATTTTCCGAAAAAAACTCTGGAGAAATTTCCGAAGTAACCCTGTGAAGATTTTCTAAAATAATCTGTCGGAAAATTTCTGAATCCGTACGGGATTTTCTAATACAATCCCTTGTCGAACATCTAAAGTAATCCCTGGAAGAATTTCTAAAAAGAAATATAGAGAAATTTCCGAAGAAATCCAATCATGATTTTCTAAAAGAATTCACAGAGAAATTTTTGAAGAATCTCTAGTGAAATTTCAGAAGAATCCCTGGAGGAATTTCTGACTTTATATCAACAATACCTGTATAAATTCCTAAAGAAATTCCAGGAAGAAATTTTGAAAAAAAAACCGCGATAAGAGTTTTCGAAAGAATCCATAAAACAATTATTGGAACAGACGCAAAAAGAACCGCTGTATAAACCTGCCTGAAAGCAATCCTGCATCAATTTTTAAAGCAACCCTTAGAAGATTTTCTGAAGAAATTCATGGAATACTTTCCTAAGGTCTCCTTGGAGAAAATTTTCATGAAACGAATATTTGAAAGAATCTTCAGAGAAATTTCTAAAAAGAATACCGGAAGCTTTTATTGAGAAATTCTTGGAATAATTTTTGTGGAAAACTTTTTGCAGTAATTTCGGAAGAAAGTTGCAAAGCAAACTTTTAAGAAAATTAAGAAAGTTAATTTCAAAGGAGTGCTTTGTAACTCAACTTTTGGAGGAATGCCAAGATGCATTATTGAAGCAATCTTTGGAGGAATTTTCCAATAAATGTCAGCAAAAATCTGCGACTAAACTTTGCAGTACTGTTTGAATGAATCTCTGAAGTTTTTAAGGGATTTTTGGGAAAGTATTTGAAGGAAACATTGAAGAAAATTTCTTGTTTTCTAGAGAAAGAACATTTCTGCAGGAGGAACTTCTGAAGACGCTTTGGACATCCCAGGTTGGATTTGCCGAATGATCATTATTGTATTAGGACGAGCAGTGTGGATCTGAGCCGTAGATAGTCCGGACACCTTTTGTGTTTGTATTCTGAATATTATCTAAAGCGGAATCGATACAATTATTGGATAATAAAAACATTTAGTTGAATCCGTTCATCACATTGCAGGAATTTTTGAAAGGAACTATTAAGAAATATCTGGAGAAATTTCTGAAGTAGCCTTTTGAAAGTTTTCTAAAATAATCTCTCGAGAAATATCGTACAAATGCTTAAAATTGTCTTAATTAAAAAAAAAATCGACAAAGAAATTTGTGGAACGATTTTTGCAGAAATTTTCGTATGAAACCATAAAAAAAATCCATTGGAAATAAGTTAAATTTTGTTGGAAAATCCACATAAGAATTATTGAATTCTGAGTTTCTTAGAGAATCTCTGGATAAATTTCTGGGAGAATCCTTGGGGTAATGTCTGAAAGAATTTAAGGAGGAATTCCGAAGGCATTCTCTGATTTTTTTTTAATTTTTTTTATTTTTTTTTCCTGCCCTATTGGGGAAATTCAGCCATGCGTCCAATAAGCTGATCTGTTGTGGCAGTATCTCTGAAGTTAATTTCAAAATTTTGGAATTTTCTGTTTGACATAATTTATGATGGAATTTCTGGGAGATCTCTGAAGCAATCTTTAGAGAAATTTCGGAAGATATTCCTGGCGGAATTTCTAAAGGAATGTTTGAGGAAATTTCTCAAGAAATTCCTGTTTAAATTTCTTATTTAATAGGTATCTATAGGAATTTATCGAAGAATTTTTGAAGAATCCCATGGGAAAGTTTAAGAAGAAATCATATCAATGCAACATTTACAAGCACTTAAAAGAATTCCTTATGGAATACTGGGTGAATTCGTTGTTAAACTTCAGGAATCCTAGAAAGAATTGTTTAAACATTCCCTGAAAAAAACATCCGAACGAATTCTCCTAGAATATTTTTTAATAAATTCTTGAAGCAATACTTAGGAGAATTTTCAAGAAGAACCGTTGGAGAAATATACAATTAAGTTTTTGAAATTTTTCTGAAAAATCCTGCAAAATTCAAAGCATTTTCTGACAGATTTTTTTAGATGAATTCCGGATATATACCCTGGAAGAATTTCTAAAAGAATTTATGGAGAAATTTCCGAAGCAATCCATGCATGATTTTTTAAAAGAATTTTTCGAGAAATGTCTTTTAAAATTCCTAGTGAAATTTCAGAAGCTTCCCTGGTAAAATTTTTGACTAAGTATCAGTAGAAATTTCCGGTAGAATCTATGGACGAATTTCAAATAAAATTTCTAGAGGGATTTTTGAAAAATATCACGGATAATTTTTTGGGATGATCCTTGCAACAATCTCAAAAGGAATCCATGAAACATTGGAAAAAGTGTGAAATAATCCCTGGAGGAAAATTTAAAAGGGATTCTTATAATATTTTCTTAAAGAATGCTTCGAAAAATTCCGATAAAACACATAAAGGATATTTGCTGAAATCGCTGGCGAAATTTATCAAAAGAATCCTTGAAAGGTTTTATGAAGCACTTTGTGTAGTAATTTCTGAAGGAATCCGTGGAAGACTTTCTGAAAGATTCCTTGGAATAATTTCTGATGGAAGCTATAAAGCTAATTTGATATGAATTCATGGATTTTTTTTTCAAGTATCCGTGAATAAATCTTTTGGAACTTTCTCAATTTTAAGCAATCTCAGGAGGAGTTTCTTAATAAATCTCAGGAAAAATCTGTGAAAATATTGAAGGAATATCTTAATGGATCACTAAAATATTCAAAGCAAACACTGGAGAAATTTTCGATTTTTGGTTTTTTGCAGAAACGACATTTCTGGGGAAGGGAACTACTGAAAGAATCTGTGGAGGGTTTTCTTAGGGAATCTTAGGCGAAATTCTCAAAGGAAACTACAGGAATTTCCGGGGAAATCTGAACAAATTCTTGAAGTTATTTTCCAAAACTATCTTTTGTAAATTTTCTAAAACAGTTTTCCGTGAGGTTTTTGAATCCTTACGAGATTTTTTTAAAACAATTCCAGCATGAATTTCTGAAGCAACCCCTGGACGAATTTCTGAAAAATTCCCAGAAAGATTTCGCTGTCTCTTTCCCTGGAAGACATTTTTAATTCCATGTAAGATAGTCTAGTGAGATTTCATTTTCAACAGGAGTCAATGGAGATATTTGTGAAGAAATTCACGCAGGAAAGTCTTATATTAAATATAAAAAGCAGCATTAAAAATAAATCCTGCAGTACTTCATAAGCAATATACGAAGAAAATTGCCAAATGCGTTCATGTAGTAATTTTTTGAAAAAATCCATGGAGAATTTTCTGGAATCTTCGGAGAAATTTTCGGATGAATTTCAGTAGGATTTTTGGGAAGGTTTTTTTTTTTGAAAATCCTCCGAAGAATTCCTGAAGCATTATCTACAGAAATTCCTGGAAAATCCTCATTAAAAGTTTAGATGAATTTCTTAGAGAATCTCGTGATGAATTTCTGAACGAAATTTGGGGAGAAATTTCTGAAGATAGGAGTAAATTCTGATGAAATTTCTAAAGGATATACTGGATATGTTTCTGAATAAATATCTAAAAAAATCTACTGAAATCTCTGAACGATTTTCTGGAGGAACCAATGGAATTTATATGAATTTATGAAATATCTGGAAATAATTATTTATGAAATACTGCATCCCTGGTGGAATTCCATAAGGAACTCATGGAAGAATCTCTGGAACATGAATACATCGGGCATTTTTTTAAGGAAATCCGTGAAACAACACTTGGGAAACTTACAAGAAGAATTCTTGGAGAAATTTTTAAGGAAAGTTTGGAAAAAGAATTCTGAAAATCCCTGGAAGATTTGTTTAAGGAATCACTTCATAAATTTATGTTGATATATTTAAATGATTTTCTGAAAGAATTCCTAAACAAATTTCTGAAGTAAACTCTGGAGGAGTTTCGAAATGAATGTAGGGAGAAATTTCCGAAGCAATTTATGCAAGATTATCTCAAAGAGTTCTTCGAGAAATTTTTGAAAAATCGCTAGGGGAATATTGGTTTCAATTTCTGAAGGAATCCATGCACGATTTTTTTAAAGAATTTCTAGAGGTATTCCTGAAAGAATTCAAGCAAAATTTTCTATATAACTCTGTGTGATATTTTGCATAATAAAAATAGAAAACTAACAAATGTCACTTGTTTTGCATGAAGTGACACAAGAATCGAAAAAAAAAAATCGATTACATTATATTCGCGAAAAAGGAATTTACAACGTCATACTTTTCTAGCTTGTTTGCAGGCTCAAAATTTGTGAGTGCGCAAAAAAACATCCAAAATCACAAAAGCGATTGTCGTATGTTTAGCGAAGTGTAAGAAAAATTTCTATTTTTTTTGTAACGCACATTGGTGAGTCAACACCATTAAGAGGAATATTTTCCATATATATGGGGACACGAAAACATCCCGAACCACCATAAAATCAAGTAAAAGCCCTTAAGATTTTATGATAGTTCTCACAATCTTGTTAACACTTGTTTGAATTTATATTGTTGCTTGGGAAAAAATATTTTCAAGCAAGACAGATTATAACAGCTCTAAACCCGTAAAAAACATTATAAGTTTACATATTGGTTTTATAACGGTTCCAAAAACCTCTTCGAACCTAACTGGATTTTTAATTGCTGCTTTGGATTGCACGTGACTGAGAATCGGAAGATCACAAATACTCACACTAATCAGTGACATGAAGCCACTGAATTCCCATCAAAATTGGTATAAATTCTTAGCTGGGGTGCTGGTTTGTTAAAGCTAAATCCCACACGTCTGCTTGTTGACTAAATCAAAACCAATCAACGACGGTAACCGGCGACGATGATCCCCTATGTATAACATTCAACCCCTAACGAGGGGAAGCCTCATCCTCACACAACGTCTCCCTCCACCAACAAAGTTAGGAAACCACCTTCACCTTACAGACACACTTCGAGAAACTTTCTGCAAGAAGTGCCACCACATCATGGCTTTGATTGAAAGCGAAACTACTTAGGGGTTAGAGGAGGAAACTCACTAACTTTCTATATAGAAGCAGGTGACACTAGGTATTAAGAAGAAAACTTTCTAGAACGTTCTCCAGTGTTGATTTATCGTACACTAACACTGGGCTGAATTAGTTGACTGTTTTGTCCCCGTTCGGTTGAACGTGTGTCGAAATTGAATTTGGAGTTTTCTTTTCCATACAGATGGGTTATCGTTTTTGCGACAATACATCTTGGGATTCTCAAACTGTTTATTAATGATTTTCCAAGGTTAACTAATTGGGTATTTGGCGATTGTAGTTCATCGAAAATAATTAGACCCGTATTTGTTAATTTCGTCATTAGGGTGACCAGTTTTCAGTAGGGTAGTCCCAAAAATCAAGCTTTTCACAAACTTAAAATTTAAAAAAAAATCATAACTATTGAACCTATTATCCGGTTTTAAACTTTTTTTGTTTGGAAGCTATTGAATTGTATCCTTATAAAACTACATTACATTACATACATTTACGATTTAAACGGCTACGCAGTCTTGCAATTTGGGAAAACGAGGTTTATTATTTGCCCGACGTTTCGACACTGGGGTTTTGTGTCATCTTCAGGGGTACTAAAATTTAATACATGTACTAATTTGATACAATGTACCTACAGTCCCACCCCGAGATATGCGTCTTGTCTGCCGACAAGGGGAACAGAACCGTGATTATGATGAGGGAAGACTACGACCGGAAAATGCGAGCGCTGGTGAGTGACACAACCACGTACGAAAACGTCAAAACGGATCCCACGGCAAGGTACCAGAACGGAAACAACAGCATCGTCAGAAGGCTCAAAGATTTAAAACTAATCGACCACAGAACAGCGAAAGAACTATCCTCGACCAATGCAACATGCCCCAGGATCTACGGCCAACCGAAAGCGCACAAACCGGACCTCCCGCTCCGCCCCGTCATCCCCAACATCACAGCCCCTACGTACAAGCTGGCCAAATACATCGCTGATATTCTACAAAACTCATTCCATAGCCAGTACAGCACGACCAGCTCGTTCGAATTTTGTGGAGATGTCAACCAAGTTGTACTTCCGGAGGGATACATTATGATCTCCCTCGACGTCACCTCACTATTCACCAATGTACCGCGACATCTGGTCATCAGGAGCATCATCAATCGGTGGAACGAGGTCAAAACACAAATCAATCTTGACTTGTTCCTCGAGATTGTGGAATACTGTATGGAAGCTAGCTACTTCTGCTTCGAAGGACGGTATTTCAAGCAAACATACGGGACGGCCATGGGCAGCCCACTGTCGCCCATTGTGGCAGACATCGTGTTGGACTCGGTTATCAAAACAGCTATGAACTCTCTACCCTTTGAGATAACCATCTTTAGAAAATACGTGGATAATATCTTCATGGCTATCCCACGGGAATGCGTACAACAGGTCCTGGATGCCTTCAACAGGATTGAACCGAGGCTACAGTTCACCACCGAAGAAGAAAAAGAGAACCGCCTCCCATTCCTCGACATGACGGTCATTCGCAATGCAGACCAAACATTGACGACGGAATGGTACGCAAAACCAATAGCCTCAGGTAGAATGTTGAACTACAATTCATTCCACCAGCCTAAGTACAAGATCAATGTAGCAAATAACTTCATCCACCGAGTATGCTCGCTCACCCGCAACAAGCCGTTAGATGAAATAGCCAAAACGATTCACCAACATCTCCGCCAAAACAATTACCCGAAGTCGCTCATCAATAGACTGCTACACTTGTACATGAGCAAGCATCCGACACCCAACGAGAACCACCCACAACCCAACCGCCAACAGCAACATCAGCCGATTGAAACCATCCCTCATACCCCTCCGCAACTACCGCCAACCTTACCAACCATCAGCGAGATCAACAACCAACTTCTGCATACAACACCCGGCCGACCATCCTGCCAGCCATCTCCCGTACCACCCACAGCAGCATCAAACACAAACAACCCTACCGATTTCGTCCAAAGCCAACCATCATGTCAGCCACCCACCCTCCCAGTCATCACAACACCAAATGACCTGCAACATCAGCAACCACTCTATGATCCCACGAGCGATAGAAGCGACCATCTCCAAATACACGCAATCACCGACGATCACCGAACAGCCAACAGCATCGAGCATCAAAAAACCGTATGTCCATCCAACGAACCTGAAACAACAAGGAATGAAAAAGTGTACAGGTCGATTCCGTACATACCTGCACTCTCGCAACGCATAACCAAAATCCTGACCAAAGACTACCCAAACATCAACATCACGACTAGACAACACCGGACCATCAATCAACTGCATACCAAAGTTAAATACCCTGTAAGAAAAACCGAAATTAATAATGTAATCTATAAAATTCCATGTAACGACTGCGAGAGCTGTTACATAGGAATGACCAAAAACAACCTAGGCAAAAGACTCACTGGACACAAAAGCAATGTAAACAAACTTGATAAGTTGATGAACGATAGTCAGACAAACACTGAAGCAGCTAAAACTACACTAATAGAGACAACGACAGCCCTAATCCAACATTGTATTGAACACAACCACAGATTCAACCTTGACCAAACACAAATTATTGACCATAGTTATAAACAGACAACACTACCATTCCTCGAAATGTGTCACATCACAAACACAGACAAAACAGTGAATAAGCGAACAGACGTAGATAGACTTAGCACCACATACGCAGCTGTGTTGCACAGCATTAAAACTATACAGGAACGCAACAAACCGAATGTAGAACGACAAACCGACGATGAAACGTAGATTATTAGGATAGGGCACTTTTGCTACCAATGACCGTTCAATTATATGTGGGGGGTTGTTAGAAGTAGATTTGCGCCAAACGCGTACAGTCCGTTGCAAAACTAGATAAACCAAATAAGTGTAAGACAAAATTTATCATTAGACAAGGAACCCGACAATTTCAACTTTTAATAATGACTTTACAGCATGTACCAACAACAACTCGACAAGACAGTTACAGTTAGACGAAACATAAGACCAAAAACGAAAAATTAATGTAAGTAATCCAGACGAATTGTGTATCCGTAGATTGTATCAAATTAGTACATGTATTAAATTTTAGTACCCCTGAAGATGACACAAAACCCCAGTGTCGAAACGTCGGGCAAATAATAAACCTCGTTTTCCCAAATTGCAAGACTGCGTAGCCGTTTAAATCGTAGATTAAAACCCTCAGTCGATCCTCCAGAAGAATTACATACATTTATTTGTTCAATATCATTAAGACAAGACATAATCAACAATAGTACGCCACAATACTCGGTTTGTGGCTGCCGCTCTCAATCCTCGGTCGCGCCCAATGCTCGCCAAGTCACGCTCCACCTGGTCCGCCCATCGTGCTCTCTGCGCTCCACGCCTTCTTGTACCAACCGGATCAGTTGCTTTGCAGGGTTGTTATTCGGCATTCTTGCAACATGCACTGCCCACCATAACCTTCCGGCTTTGGCCACCTTCTGGAAGCTGGGTTCGCCGTAAAGTGCAGCGAGCTCGTGGTTCATTCTTCTCCGCCACACACCGTTCTCCTGTACACCGCTGAAGATTGTCCTTAGCACGCGTCGCTCGAAAACTCCGAGTCCTTGTAGGTCCTCCTCGAGCATGGTCAATGTATCGTGCCCGTAGAGGATCACCGGTCTTATTAGCGTTTTGTACATGGTGCATTTGGTGCGTGGGTGAATCTTTTTCGACCGCAGTTTCTTCTGGAGCCCGTAGTAGGCCCGACTTCCGCTGATGATGCGCCTCCGAATTTCACGGCTCACGTTGTTGTCAGCCGGCAGTAAGGATCCGAGGTAGACGAATTCCTCCACCACCTCGAAAGTATCCCCGTCTATCGTAACATTACTACCCAGACGGATCCGGTCGTGTTCGGTTCCGCCTACCAGCATGTACTTTGTTTTTGAGGCATTCATCACCAGTCCGAGCTTTGCTGCTTCGCGTTTCAGGCGAGTGTACAGCTCTGTTACCGTTCCAAATGTTCTGGCGATAATGTTCATGTTGTCCGCAAAGCACACAAATTGACCGGATTTTGTGAAAATCGTTCCCCGGCTGTTGAGCCCGGCTCGTCGGCGAGTCGTCGCATCACACCTTCCAGAGCGATGTTCAAGAGTAGGCATGAGAGTCCATCACTTCGTCGTAGTCCCCGGCGGGATTCCAATGAACTGGAAAATTCACCCGAAACCCTTACTCAGTTTTGCACACCGTCCATCTGTGCTTTAATCAGTCTAGTCAGCTTCCCAGGAAAGCCGTTTTCGTCCATGATTCTCCATAGCTCTGTGCGGTCGATACTGTCGTATGCCGCTTTGAAGTCGATGAGCAGGTGATGCGTTGGGACCTGATATTCACGGCATTTCTGGAGGATTTGCCGTTGGGTGAAGATCTGATCCGTTGTCGACCGGCCGTCGATGAAGCCGGCTTGATAACTTCCCACGAACTCATTCGTTTTAGGTTACATACGACGATAGATGATCTGGGATAGCACTTTGTTGGCAGCATTTAAAATAGCGATGGCCCTGAGGTTCTCACATTCCGAATGGTTGCCTTTCTTGTGAAAGGGGCAGATTACCACTTCCTACTACTCCTCCGGTAGCTGTTCGGTTTCCCAGATCCTGACTATCAGCCGATGCAGACAGATGGTCAACTTTTCTAGGCCCATCTTGATGAGTTCAGCTGCGATACCATCCTTACCAGCTGCTTTGTTTGTTTTGAGCTGGTGAATGGCATCCTTAACTTCCCTCAGCGTGGGGGTTTAGGTACAAAAGGCTGAATCACATAAGGCTGAATGATTAAAAGGCTGAAACACATAAGGCTGAATGATGAAAAGGCTGAAAGCATCAAAAGGCTGAAAGGTATCAAAAGGCTGAAAAGTTTTGAAAGCTGTAGAGAATCGAATGAAATGACATTTTGAACATTAATGGCTAATCTATTGATTTTTGAAAAACATTCGACTCGACTTGAAATGATCATAGGAAATAAAAGAATCTTTGGAAATTTGGTCGAACGGACATTTGGTCAAATGAACATTCGGTCAAAACCCATTTTACGGAAGAGGAAGTATATGACATTTAGTCGATTGGACTATTCATCGAATGGACATCTGGTCACGTGAGCTAAGGCTCTAACTGATGAAAAGACATTCGAGTGGATCATAATATTATGGATTTCGTTATCATAATGTCTATGTTAATGTACTTTATTCAGTATCATATCGGCTAATACTCCACAAATACTAACCTCAAATTGACAAAAAAAATTCACCAACATTTCATTTCCACTTGTTTGAAGTATTTTGTATAACACGGAAACTAGGTTGAATGAGTCTTAGATGCAAACAATTGTAACTATTGCCCAAAAATGTTTGAACTTAGTTCAGTTCAAAATTTCTAATGCATACGAGCTCCAAATTGAACTCCAGCAAGGTACCGTGGGATCCGCGAAACTGAAATGGCTATACCTCCACCATGTTTCCACAGATTTCAAACATTTGAAGCTCATTAGATTTAGAAACTCTTCTGCTATTGGAATCATATCTGAGCGTACCAGTCCGGTCAACATGGGTTTTGAAAAATCCAGATTTCCAATCATATAATTTAATACAATACAGTAACGGAGTTAGCGGCATGAACCATCGAAAATCATAAAATTGCCTAAACGAATAGAGTCTGGTCGTCAGTAAATCAGTTGGCCATTCCTGATTAAGTTTCTCATTTTCTCGTTTTCGGGTTTTCCAGAACTCCGGGGACTATACCGCTTTATTCGCATCGACAGAAACTATTTCCCATATATGTCAAGCAATGTTGTGCGCATAGGAGTTCAGAACCGAATTGCAGCACCACAGTGTGAACGCGATCAATTTGCGTTGAAGTTCATACTCGGCACACTGCGATCAAATATATTTGAACATGCAAATTGAACGCGGCATAAACTAATGGAAAGAACTGCACCCGTAGCATGCTGACTAACATGTTACCCTGGTATCTGTGAAACTACAATGGTCATATATGTGCCATTTTTGTCGTCAATTTTAGCAATCTTTCGGACCTAGGATAGGATACGACAACTAGTCAGACTCGATTAAGAATCTCTTTCTATTGAGAGAGTGAACAAGCCCGACTATCGTGTGTTTCGAAAAATCCGAATGCCTAGAGCTGTATTTCAATATCCCAGACCACAATGTCGTACCAATGTGACGCATTTTCCCGTGACATAACATAATAACGTCTAAACATGGAGATGCGGCACAAGGTCCTAGTCCTAAGAAAGAAGGCACATAGGATAATGATAATGATGAAGATAAGTGCATGTGAACTCAGAGCCAAATGATGTTCTTAAGCAGCAAAAGCTCTGACCGGCAAGTTCAATTCTTTGTCGTCCAAAAAATTTAAAGTGTTCAGTTTATTTTTGGCTTGCGTTCAATTCGAATACATTACTATTTGAAAGAATAGCCTATGTTTAAAAGAAGGAAAAACATCTGGTAAAAAGTAAGCAGCTTCAACACCTGAACTTAAATTATTGTTCTTTTAACATTTTACAAGAAGCAACGTCTTTGAGGAGAAAAAAAATGCTGCATCTATAACATCCAAACACAGTAAGAACAGCCTATGTTCAAAGAAGGAGAAATCTCTGATAAATCGTTTTTAAGGAATATGCGCACGCTAAAGCTCGCTGCATTTTACACATTGGTACGAATGCCAGCACTGAATATATGCATATACTACAAAAGAACAGCCTATTAAAAAAAAAGAAAAAAAAATCTATCATGGGAGAGTTATTAGTATGGAGATATTATCATCAAACCTTTCCACTTTGTCGTTACACTGTACTATTTGCGGCCACAATACTTATTCTCCCATCAGAGATTTTTCCCGCTTCTTTAGATAGGCTGTTCTTCCGAGGTATATGCATAGATCAGAATTTAACCGTTCAACTAGGCTGTACATGGGACAACTAGTAATATTGTAATATTATTGTAACTAGTAATATTGTACAACTGGTAATCCTCCATTCGGCTAAGTGACATTTCAGGCCTGAAATCCATGTTTTCAGCCTTTTGTTCTTTCAGCCTTTTGTAATTTCAGCCTTTTGTTACATATTCATAGTTTCAGCCTTTTGTATTCAGCCTTATGTTCATTCAGCCTTTTGAAATTCAGCCTTATGTTACCATCCCGCGTGGGAGTTGGTTCATTTCCGCCCTCCGCTGCACTGGCGTCGTCGTTTCCTCCGTTGCCGTGGTTTCCCGTGCCTACGTTCTCCACGCCATTCAGGTGCTGATTGAAGTGCTGCTTCCACCTTTCGATCACCTCACGTCCGTCCGTCAAGAGGCCTCCGTCTTTATCCCTGCATATTTCGGCTCGCGGCACGAAGCCGTTGCGGGATGCGTTGAGCTTCTGATAGAACTTCCGTGTTTCTTGGGGAACGGCACAGCAGTTCCATTTCTTCACACTCCGCTTCTTCCAGACGGCGCTTTTCCTCCCGAAAGAGACGGGTCTGCTGTTTCCGCTTCTGTTTGTAATGTTCCACGTTCTGTCGGGTCCCTTACTGCAGCATTACCGCCCTCTCGCTGCGTTCTTCTCCTCCAAAACCGTTCTGCACTCTTCGTCGAACCATTCGTTCCGTCGATTCCGTTCCAGATACCCAAAGTACTCCAGCAGTTCTCTAGAGAGGCGTCATCGAGCTCACCCTCGTCTGGCAACGCGGCCTTGAGATTCCGCGCGTATGCTGAGGCGACATCCGGTTGTTTCAGTCGCTCTAGGTTGTACCGTGGCGTTCGCCGGTACCGTACATTGTTGATGACGGAGAGTTTTGGGCGCAGTTTGACCATCACCAGATAGTGGTCGGAGTCGATGTTGGCACCACGATAGGTCCTGACGTCGATAATGTCGGAGAAGTGCCATCCGTCAATCAGAACGTGGTCGACTTGAGATTCCGTTTGCTGTAGTGATCTCCGAGTGGTACGATAAGCAGTGTTGGTAAAAACTCAAATTCTCAAATCTCATGCTTGAGTTGTTTCACGCGCGATTCTTGACTCGCCAAACTCACTGCCGAAAAAATCATGCATGAGTTGACTCACGATTTCACTCATTGCGTTATTTCTTGGTGTTCTTATTATTTACATCGAAGTTCTTAGGATTGTATGATAGAACAAAAGCAAACCTATCGTACAACAACATTGAATTTCGTTAAAATTGATTTGGGTTCGTTTTACAAGCGAACGAGATTTCGGCGCTTGACTCGCGAAAGCGAGATTTAGCATGAAAATCTCGCGCGTGAGAAAATGATTCAGAATCGCGCGTGAGTTTACTCACGCAGGAGCGGTTCATGAGTGAGCTTTGAGTGTGATTTTACCAACACTGACGATAAGGGAGGCTGTGTTGGAAAAAGGTGCTACGTATGGCCATATTTTTGGAGGCGGTGAAATCAATGGGTCGTAGGCTGTTTTCGTTCGTCTGCTTCTGAACTTACCAATCGTCGGTCTGAATTCCTCCTCCTAGCCTACCTGAGCGTTTAAATCTCCTATGATGATCTTGACGTCGTGGCTTGGGCAGCAATCGTACTCGCGGTCGAGCTGCGCGTAGAATGCGTCCTTGTCATCATCAGTGCTTCCGGAGTGAGGGCTGTGCACGTTTATTATGCTGAAGTTGAAGAATCGGCCCTTGATCCTCAACCTGCACATTCTTTCGTCGATCGGCCACCAACCCATCACGCGCCTCTGCATATCATCCATCACGATGAAAGCTGTTCCCAGCTCGCGTGTGTTGCCGCAGCTCTGGTAGATGGTATGATTACCTCTAAACGTTCGCATAATGGATCCTGTCCAACACACCTCCTGCAGCGCTACGATGCCGAACCCGCGGTCCCTTAGTAGATCGACGAGTATGCGGGTGCTCCCAATGAAGTTGAGAGATCGGCAGTTCCACGTACCGAGTTTCTAATCGCAAGTCCTTTTTGTTCGCTGGGGTCGTTGCCGTTAGTCTCGGTTAGTATTATTCTGTTGCTGATTTTCCGTTACAATGGTTATTTACGGCTGGCTCGTAGGCCCTGACACCAACCCCTTACTTTCCAGATGACCATAGTGCATAATTGAGCTTAGAGTCCTTCCCTGGCACTCGGACGTTGATCAGCCGTCCCTAACATGGGGATCGGAGCGTCTGATCCCTATGTTTGGGGCGGCTGATCAACGTCCTGGAGAACAGACGCTCAGGTTTGCCGAAGAAATCCCTCCCTTCCCTGTCAGCCTACGACCAAAGTTCCCACCGGGGTTGGTTACCCGATCTTCCCATAGGTTGCACGTAGTTTCCGGCCGGTACCATGAGGAGCTAGGGATAGGAGTTGCTGGGCAGAGGCTAGTGGATCACAATGGGATCTGAATTGCGCAGCATACCCAGCCTTCACCGCAAACCAATTAGAGTTTATTTGTGTATTTTGCTAGATACTGTGTGGATCTCACCGTATCCGAAAAATCAAGTCAATTGGTTCAAAACTAATCGAGTTGTAGCAGCAAGTGCCCAAAATGGTCTCAGACCCTATGTTTGCATGTTTGTATCAGATCGTGGTCGAACACAGTTTCCACTTGCCCATATTCCAGTGGATCACTTTCATAATACCATAAAATGTGGCAATAAGAGAAGGATGGATTACATCCACCCGGGCTGTCAAGAGCAGAACCGATTTATTTATGTTTCCAAGCTAAACATCAACAATCCGGGTGATTCCGGAGCCCCTGGGCGTCTGCCCCTTTCGAATGGGTTAACAGTTTTTTCTTCCCTTCTGCTTTCCCTCTCAGAAAAAATACCAACTTAGAATCATCCGAAACATTATTCCGTTTTGGATTAGAGGTTTAGCAACGCCCACTGCTGGCTGGTACGTTTGTACACATGACCTCGCCATGGCCCGGTTGTTCGTCGTGTGGCGGCGACGCGTGGTAAGGCTCGATTTCGTGGGCAGTTTTTTTCCCAGTATGTAGCGACCTCTTCAATAAATAAATAATCCGACGCGTTTGAGCTTCGGCAGCAAGCGGCACAGAAAAAGTCAGTAGTCCGGGTTACGGGAGGATCACTCGTCGTCGGCGGGAAATTACTCTTTTTTCCTTCGAGAAAATCCCGCATTCCATGCCAAGTGCAGTCGCGCGAGATTTACTTTGGTGGTGTGAGATAAAAAAATCGTTTATTGACCGGAAAATGAGAAATATATTCTGAGTGTTCCTCCATCCATTTCACTGAATTAGGGCGGGCCGACTTCTGCGTAGGACGTGGCGGGTGCGGCGGTAGACGACGCACGGGAGCATGGATGTCTGCTGAACTTTCCCAGAATGTTTATACATCGACGAAAAGCAAATAATATAATCGTAAAGCAAGATAATATTTACATCGTAAAAAAATGCGAAGCGTATGCGCTCTTTTTTTTGGAAAAAAAAAAGCAAACGTGTACTTGCCGTGACTGGTTGAGAAGCGTGGATAATCTCCACCACCATTCGCATTTTTTTGGGTTCGTGCCGGAAGCAGCCGTTAGATGCAGCAAAATTTGCGCTTTTATGTCGAAGATGATTGTTGAGTTATAACAACAACAAGTTTATGGCACATTACGGCTTGCTGTTCTGCTTGCAGTCAATGCAGCCTTTTGGCCTTGTATGCGAATCGTCATCTGCTTTGGGAATGTCTGACAGCCATATTTTTCAAGTACACCCAATTGACATAAAGCAGGGTTTTGTGCACATAAGTGCTCATTCTATTTAAATTGCTGACGTTTACTGTAGTGTCATTACCTGAAAAAAACAATATTAAAAAGCATGATCCCCATGGTATCACTACGCTATGAGAGCTCAATATTTCGAATTGATGAGTAAGCTAACTCATTCACTCACTTATTAAATCCTAATTTTTCCACATCTGAAGGCTAACCTTAGTTCTACATTAACATGTCAAAAAGGTCTAACTTGTTTTGGTACACAAACATGTTTCTGCCGCTGTACGGTCTATTTTGCTCCACCCACGTATTTGAACAGTTTTATGGAAAATGAAAGGCTTTCAAACTTACACTACCCGCCATAAATATGGAATCGCATTTTCTAGTATTGCAACACCCCAGTTGAATATTGCAGCACCCCCAGAAAGTTTGGCATCACCTGAAGACTTCATCACTTTCTGAACTGTATCTCAAAAACCGCATCCCCTGCATAGTTTAGACCTTCAGCAAAGTTGATCAGAAGACCTATGGCTATCAAATGGTAGTAAGTTTAGTGCGTAATTCCGCCGCTATGTGGCGCCAGTGTGCATTTAAAACGAAGTATTTTGACATGGTTTATCTCATGATTCTGACCACCTAGAAAGTTCGTGTCTTCAGCAATGTTGATCAGACGGTCTATGGCTATCAAATGGTGGTAAGTTTAGTGCGTAATTCCGCCGCTATGTGGCGCTAGTGTGCATTTAAAACGAAGTACTTTGACATGGTTTATCTCATGATTTTGACCACCTAGAAAGTTCGTGTCTTCAGCAATGTTGATCAGACGGTCTATGGCTATGAAATGGTGGTAAGTTTAGTACGTAATTCCGCCGCTATGTGGCGCTAGTGTGCATTTAATACGAAGTACTTTGACATGGTTTATCTCATGATTCTGACCACCTACAAAGTTCGTGTCTTCAGCAATGTTGATCAGACGGTCTATGGCTATCAAATGGTGGTAAGTTTAGTGCGTAATTCCGCCGCTATGTGGCGCCAGTGTGCATTTAAAACGAAGTACTTTGACATGGTTTATCTCATGATTCTGACCACCTAGAAAGTTCGTGTCTTCAGCAATGTTGATCAGACGGTCTATGGCTATCAAATGGTGGTAAGTTTAGTGCGTAATTCCGCCGCTATGTGACGCTAGTGTGCATTTAAAACGAAGTGCTTTGGCATGGTTTATCTCATGATTCTGACCACCTACAAAGTTCGTGTCTTCAGCAATGTTGATCAGACGGTCTATGGCTATCAAATGGTGGTAAGTTTAGTGCGTAATTTCGTCGCTATGTGGCGCTAGTGTGCATTTAAAACGAAGTACTTTGACATGGTTTATCTCATGATTCTGACCACCTAGAAAGTTCGTGTCTTCAGCAATGTTGATCAGACGGTCTATGGCTATCAAATGGTGGTAAGTTTAGTGCGTAATTCCGCCGCTATGTGGCGCCAGTGTGCATTTAAAACGAAGTACTTTGACATGGTTTATCTCATGATTCTGACCACCTACAAAGTTCGTGTCTTCAGCAATGTTGATCAGACGGTCTATGGCTATCAAATGGTGGTAAGTTTAGTGCGTAATTCCGCCGCTATGTGGCGCTAGTGTGCATTTAAAACGAAGTACTTTGACATGGTTTATCTCATGATTCTGACCACCTAGAAAGTTCGTGTCTTCAGCAATGTTGATCAGACGGTCTATGGCTATCAAATGGTGGTAAGTTTAGTGCGTAATTCCGCCGCTATGTGACGCTAGTGTGCATTTAAAACGAAGTGCTTTGGCATGGTTTATCTCATGATTCTGATCACCCAGAATGTTCGTGTCTTCAGCAATGTTGATCACAAGGTCTATGGCTATCAAATGGTGATAAGTTTAGTGCGTAATTCCGCCGCTATGTGGCGCCAGTGTGCATTTAAAACGAAGTACTTTGACATGGTTTATCTCATGATTCTGACCACCTAGAAAGTTCGTGTCTTCAGCAAAGTTAATCAGACGGTCTATGACTATCAAATGGTGATAAGTTTGGTGCGTAATTTCACCGCTATGTGGCACCAGTGTACATTTACAACGAAGTACTTTGGCATGGTTTATCTCATAATTTTGACCACTTAGAAAGTTCTTGCCTTCAGCAAAGTTGGTCAGCCGGTCTATGGCTATCAAATGGTGGTAAGTTTAGTGCGTAATTTCGTCGCTATGTGGCGCCAGTGTGCATTTAAAACGAAGTACTTTAACATGGATTATCTCAAGATTCTGATCACCTAGGCCATACGCCGCAGTTTGTCACGCCGCCGGTTTTTATTTTTCGCGCCGGCGATCAGTTCACAAACAAAATTAATGTTGCATTCCTTCAAGGATTCTTCTTGAAATTCTTTCGGGGATTTCTCCTGATACGCTGTCGTGGATTTCTCTTAAAATTCCTTCGGGGTGTCCTCCTGGAATTTCTTCGATGGTTTCTTTTAGAATTCTTACGAAGGTTCCTCCTTGATTTCCTCTAGGAATTCCTCATAGAATTCCTCCAGGAGTCCTCCTGGAATTCTTCGGGGATATCTTCTAGTTTCTTCGGAGATTTCTTCTGAACTTCCTATGGGGTTTCCTCTTACCTCTGGGATTCCTACAGGGATTTCTCCTGTAATTTCTTCATAGATTTCTCTTGAAATTTCTTCAGGATATCCTCCTGGAATTCCGTCGAAGTATTCATTCTGGGCTTCCTTCAGGGATTCCTTCGGAGATTTCTCCTTGAATTCTTTCGGAGATTTCTTTTGGAATTCCTTCGGGGTCTCCTCCTAGAGTTCTTTTGGGGATTTCTCCTGGAATTATTTCGGGGATTGATCCGCGAGTTCTTTCGGAAATTTCTGCTGAACTTCCTTCAATGATTCCTCTTGAAATTTCTTCGGGGATTCCTCCTGACATTCCGTCGGGGATTCCTCCTGGAATTTCTACGGGAACTCCTCCAGCAATTACTTCGGAGGTTCTTCCTGGATTTGCTTTGGAGTTTCTTCATGGAATTTCTGTTGTGATTCCTCTTCGAATTTCTTCGGAGATTGCTCCAGAAATTTCTCATTGAATTCCTCCGGGGATTCCACCTGGAATTCCTTCGGGGTTTCCTACTGGAATTTCTTGGGGAATTTCTTCTAGAATTCCCTCACGAATTTCTCCTGGAACTCTTTCAGAGGATATTTTTCGTTGATCCGTTATTGAAATCCTTTGGAGATTCTTACCCAAATTTCGGGAAGTTCCCACTGGAGTCCTGCTGGAAATTTTTTGTGGATAATTGCTGGAATTCCTTTGGGATTCACGCAGGATTATTTTCGGAATTTGCTGTTGAAATTCCTGCGGGGATTCCTCCTGAAATGCCTTTGGGGATTCCCCCTAAAATTCCTTCGAAGATTCCTTTCCAATTTTATCCACGGGTTCCTCATGAAATTTCTTCGAGGATTCATCTATTTTTTTATTCGATGGTTCCTCCTAGACGTCTTTTGAGGATTCCTTCACGAATTACTTTGAAAAATTCTTTCTTTGGGGATTCCTCCTGGACTTCCTTCTGGATTCCTCCTGAAATTCTTTCGGGTATTCCTCTTGTTATTCCGTCGTGGATTCCACCGGGAGTTCCTTCGGGGTATCCTCTTAGAGTTTCTTCGGGGATTTGTCTTGGAATTCCTTCGTGGATTCCTGCTGGACTTCCTTCAAAGTTTCCTCCTGATATTCCGTCGGGGATTCCTCCTAAAATTAACACGGGAACTCCTCCTGGAATAACTTTGAAGTTTCCTCTTCGAATTCCTGTGGTGATTCCTCTTTTATTTTTTTCGGAAATTCCTCCTGGAATTCCTTCAATTCTCCATGGAATTCCTCCTGGAATTCCTTCTTGAATTTATTCGGTGATTTCTCCAAGAATTCCTTCGGAAATTCTTTCTAGAATTCGTGGATTCTTCCTATAGTTCCTTCGGGGATTCCTTCTGACTTCCTATGGAAATTCCTCTTGGGGGTTTCCTCTTAAAAACCTTTGAGGATTCCGCTCGAAATTCCTTCGAAGATTTCTTCCGAAGTTCTTTCGGTGGCTCCTCCTGGGATTTCTCCATAAATTTCTCCTGTAATTTCTTTGGAGATTCCTTCGAAGATTCTTTCTGGAATTCCTGCGGGGATTCCTCTTAGAATTCCTTCGGGGATTCCTCCTAGAATTCTCTCAGGGATTTCTCCTGGAATTCCTCCAGAAATACCTCTAAGGTAATTTTCGTTGATTCCTCTTAGAATTCCTTTGGGGACTCTTTTTCTAATTTTCTTCTAAACTCCCACTTGAATTCTTTGAGGTTTCTTGCTGGAAAATCATTCGGAATTTCTTCTGGCTATTTTTCGTAGATTCCTCCTAGAAATCCTTGCTTAAAGGATTCCTTCTCGAATTCCCTTAGAAATTCCCGCTGGAATTCCTTCGAGGATTTCTGCTGTAAAACCCTTAGGATTTCTTCTTGAATTCATTTATGGAATCCTGAAATTCCTCAAAAATTTCAATCAGGGATCTCTCCAAGACAGACTCTTGAACCACCAGAGATTTCTGCAGTAGTTCCTTCAGGATTTCATACAGCAGTTCCTGCAGAGATAAGCCCACGGATTTCTCCAGTTTCTATCAAGGTTCCTCCTGGAATTCCTTCTGAGATTCCTCCCAGAAGAAACGAGATTCCTTCCCTCTAAATAAATGAATCAAAAATTGTAGCAAAATCTCTATTGTATTGCCTTTAATTGCAATGTAGTATTGCAACATGAACTACACTAAGGATGCGGGTATTGTCACAATAGGTCTAATCACTGGTCGCAGCAACGGATCTGAACAGGACTTACAAAAGGTATTCATTCAATCAATAGTTTATGTCATCATTGGTCATGAAATAGTTCAGACTACAAATTCTAGAGCGTAATGATAACTTGTTTGCTTTGTCAATGTAACATTATGGTCAAATTTTGGTCACGCCGATTCACGCCGCCAGCCAAAAATGGCCATCACGCTGCCGCCGAGCAAAATATAGTCGGCGCACAGGTAGGTCTAGGTGGTCAGAATCATGAGATAAACCATTTCGAAGTACTTTGTTGTAAATGCACACTGGCGCCACATAGTGGCGGAATTACGCACTAAACGTATCACCATTTGATAGCCACAGACCGCCTGACAAACTTGTCAGAAGACACGAACTTTCTACGTGGTCAGAATCATGAGATAAACCATGTTAAAGTACTTCATTGTAAGTGCGCACTGGCGCCACCTAGCGGCGAAATTACGCACCAAACTTATCACCATTTGATAGCTATAGACCTTCTGATCAACATTGCTGAAGACACGAACTTTCTAGGTGGTCAGAATCTTGAAATAAACCACCCAAGTAACCACGGTGCTGAAGCCTTATTGCATGCAGATATACGGTGTATTTAGAGCAATCATTACTTTACATGCAAAATTAAAGTTGATTTAAAGTGGAAATGGGCAATTATGCGACTGCTTCAAGATTATACCAGTATAATCTTAATATGATTCTACAATTGCCCACTTCCACTTTAAATCAACCTTAAGTTTGCATGTAAAGTAATGATTGCACTAAATACACCGTATATCTGCATGCAATAAGGCTTCAGCACTGTGGTTACTTGGGCATGTCAAAGTACTTCGTTTTAAATGAACACTGGCATTACCAACTTTGCTGAAGACAAAAACTTTCTAGGTGGTCAGAATCATGAGATAAACCATGTCAAAGTACTTCGTTTTAAATGCACACTGACGCCACATAGCGGCGGAAATACGCACTAAACTAACCACCATTTGATAGCCATAGACCTTCTGATAAACATTGCTGAAGACGCGAACTTTCTAGGTGGTCAGAATCTTGAGATAAACCATGTCAAAGTACCTGTTGTAAATGCACACTAGCGCCACATAGCGGTGGAATTACGCACTAAAATTACCACCATTTAATAGCCATAGACCTTCTGATCGACATTGCTTAAGGCACGAACATTCTAGGTGGTCAGAATTATTAGATAAACCATGTCAAAATACTTTGTTTTAAATGCACACTAGCGCCACATAGCGGCGGAATTACGCACTAAACTTACTACCATTTAATGGCCATAGACCTTCTGATCAACATTGCTGAAAGCACGAACATTCTAGATGGTCAGAATTATGAGATAAACCATGCCAAAGTACTTCATTGTAAATGCACACTAGCGCCACATAGCGGCGGAATTACGCACTAAACTTACCACCATTTGATAGCCATAACCCTTCTGACCAACATTGCTGAAGACACGAACATTCTAGGTGGTCAGAATCATGAGATAAACCATGTCAAAGTTCTTCATTGTAAATGCACACTAGCGCCACATAGCGGCGGAATTACGTACCAAACATTTCACCATTTGAAGGTCATAAACCTGCTGAACAACTTTGCCGAAGGTCTAAACTTTGCAGAGGATACGGTTTTTGAGATATAGTTTAGTAAATCATAAGGTTTTCAGGTGATGCCAAACTTTTTGGGGTGCTGCAATATTCAATTGGGGTGTTGCAATACTAGAAGATGCGATTCCATATTTATGGCGGGTAGTGTATGTATTCAAAGTAAAAACAAAATGTTTTCGCATAAACTTCAGTTCGAGTAATACGCATACGAGAACAAAAGTAATACCTACCTTACCTTGTTGGCTACAAAGTAACTTTACTCCAATGCCGAGCGTATAGTAGAGCACCATCTTCGTCGGTCTTGGGCGATGTTCCTCCAGTTTTCCCGAACGTGTAGGGATCGTAGATCTTCTTCAACCGCGTGCAGCCAGCGAGTTCGCGGCCGCCCACGAAGTCGCCTACCTCTACCGGGTTCTCTGCTGAATATTGTTTTCGCTATTCTTTCTTCCGACATTCGCACTACGTGTCCAGCCCACTGAAGTCTGCCGTATTTTATACGTTTCACAATATTCGCATCTTCGTACACTTGGTACAACTCGTGATTCATGCGTCTGCGCCACACTCCATTTTCTTGTTTCCCACCGAGAATTGTCCGCAGCACTTTGCGCTCAAAAACTCCAAAAGCTTTTCGGTCTACCTCCTTTAACGTCCACGCTTCGTGACCGTAGAGGGCAACCGGAAGAATCAGAGTCTTATACAGAGCGAATTTTGTTTGCGTTTGCAAGTTACGGGACCTAAGCTGGCTACGCAATCCGTAAAAGGCCCTATTCGCAGCTGCAATACGCCTTTTCACTTCACGGGAAACGTCATTGTCACATGTCACAAGTGTTCCAAGATAAACAAATTCTTCAACAACTTCAAACCCTTCCCCATCAATCACTACCTCAGCACTAACACCACTAGGCCTGCTTCTGTCTCTACCCGCTATCATGTACTTCGTCTTGGTAGAGTTAATCGCCAAGCCTATCCTCGCTGTCTCTCTCTTCAGAGGAGCATAAGCTTCCTCCACTGCCCTACGATCGATGCCGATGAGATCAATATCGTCCGCAAAACCGAGGAGCATGTGCGACCGTGTGATGATAGAGCCATTCCTCTGCACGCCTGACCTCCTAATCGCTCCTTCGAGTGCAATGTTGAACAATAAATTTGAAAGAGCATCCCCCTGCTTCAATCCATCCAAGGTCACAAACGACGTAGACACTTCGTCCGCGATCCGAATACTTGATTTTGATCCATCCAGCGTTGCGCGTATCAGCCTAATTAGTTTCGCCGGAAAACCACGTTCTGACATTATCTGCCAAAGCTCATTTCTATTCACTGATTCGTACGCTGCTTTAAAATCAATGAACAGATGGTGAGTCTGCAAGTTATATTCCCGAAATTTATCTAGGATCATCCGCAGGGTAAACATTTGATCCGTCGTTGATCGGCCCTCACGAAAACCAGCCTGGTATTCACCGACGAAGGACTCCTCAAGAGGTCGCAGTCTGTTGAACAGGACACGCGACAGTATCTTATACGCCGAATTTAAAAGGGTAATCCCTCTGTAATTGACACACTCCAGTCTGTGCCCTTTCTTGTAGATTGGGCATATGAGGCCATCCAACCAACTGGGCTGCAAAACGGTGAGTCGATAAGGAGAGCGTCTAACATAGCTCTGATCCTCACAAGTTCCTACCTCATGCTTCCACGGGTCAAACGATGACAAAGACCGCCAGCTAAGAGTTGTGTGCTTAGCTGGTAGTGCAGCCTGGGCACTGTTGTCCTTCTGACTTCAGCTAGATTGAGGAGGTACGATCCAAGCGTCTGTTCACCAAGGAGGTGCGGCTCAAACAGCGTCTGTTCTGGCATCCAGCGGCTGAGTATGAAATGCTGTATTGCGTCAGCTATACCTAAGAAGGCAGCCCCTTCAACGCAATGTAGGCAGCGCGGCCCCGGTAAGGTAGCCTGCTGAAAACCTTCAAACACCCAGAAAAGCAATAGTAGAGTAAACGGATTGAACAAAAGTAATACATAATAACAAATAAATAAATTTAAATTTTTAAATTTTGCATACATAATAACAAATATTGCATCATTTCAAGAGTTTCAATGACAAGATTCATTTAAATTCTTGCTACTAAAACTTTCATAGTATTTCCACTATGGTCAAATAGGGAACCATTGTGGCGATACCTAATGACAAAAAATAACCAAAACCGACAAAGAAATCTATATCTTTTGTTCCAAGGGGCTTCGAACATCGAACTAAACCATTTCCGAATGGAAAAAAGCCTGGGGAATCGATTGAGACTGGTTTCATCCATCGCACGCGACGGAAAATTGCTCTACGGGGCTCATTTAGCCCCAAATCCCTTATATTTCAAAGAAATCTTATTGTTTTCGCATCGAAAATCGGACTTTTTGTGTCTATCATGACAAAATGTCTTGAGGGCTTACACAAAGAGATTTGAGCATAATAAATTATCGTAAGTTTGTTCATACACCCCAATTCCCTTCCTTAGTATATTATTAGTAGTTTTTTAATTGTTTGCCTAGCTTCTTAGATTAATTTAATGCGATACTGATTTCAAAATGTTCAGATATAATATTCAAATTGGTGTAAGCTCCCTGGACCGCATGTTGTAAAGTTACCTGAGCCATTAAACCCCAATTCCCATATACTGTAAAATTCCTATAAAAAACGATTTTTTCAATACTTTTTCTATTTATTTCGCATAATATAAGATGCTCATGAGACTAAATTCTTCTTTTCGTGAATGTATTTTATAAAGGAATCGATTTGGGTATTTTTAGTAGCACTACAATAACTTATATGACTCATTGGGCCCCATTTCCCTTTAATTTCAAAGGAAATTAATATGTGGCTCATCGTTAATCAAACTTTATGAATTTTTTAAAGGTTTTCTCCATGGCAAATTGTTTGCAGCGCATACATGAATAGGTCTTAGCAACGTACGTTTCCATAGGTTTGCATAAGTAACCCATGTAGCCCCAATTCCCTTATATTTCAAATGAAATTAATATAAAGCTCATCGATAATCCGACTTTTGGGATTTTTTTGATGTTTTCGTCATGAGAAACTGTGTGCAGAGCATACATAAATAGATTTTAGCAACATAGGTTACCATAGGATTGCATAAGTAACCCATTTAGCCCCAATTCTCTTATATTGATATAAAATTAGTAGTTTACTGATAAATATCAGAACTTTTCAAAATAACATGAAATGATTTTGATTGAAAAATGTTTGAATATAGAATAAACATCGAAATGAGTCACCTTGGGCAACATGTTGTCAAATTATCGGTCCCATTCAACCCCGATTCCCGTATATGATGAAATTTGAATGTTACGAAAAGTTTCTCTATAAATATGACTTGCTTCGTATAATATTATTTGCTCATGGGCACTCAATTATTCTTCTCGTATATGTACTCTCTGTATAAATCAATGTATGCTTTGCAATGTGTAACTACTTAACACATATAGCTCATTTAACCCCAATTCCATTAAGTTTCGTAGATAACTTATAATTTCCACATAACTGCCCATATTCGCATGGTTGACGTAAGTGCCACTGTAGCTTTCAACACACTTCTGCAATTTTCACAATGAATAATTTGAAATTCAAGATTTTTTTTCATGTTGACATCTAAGGGGGCGTCCATAAATGACGTAGCTTTTTTAAGCGATTTTTAATACCCCCCTCCCCCCTCGAAGCATTTCGTCACAAATTTGGATACCCCCCCTATAAATGACGTAGCTTGTTAAACAATCCCCCCCCCCCCCTCCCTCAACAAATCAAAATTTTCATGTCAAACAGCAAAAATAACTCGAAACTTTGTTGTGATTTCAATTTTAACTTGTATGTTTAACGAATATTCAAATATATCAAGGGCCCATATAGCCGAGGCGGTAAACGCACGGGTATTCAGCATGACCATGCTGAGGGTGACGGGTTCGATTCCCGGTCGGTCCAGGATCTTTTCGTAAAGGAAATTTCCTTGACTTCCTTGAGCATAGAGTATCTTCGTGCCTGCCACACGATATACGCATGCAAAATGGTCATTGGCAGAGGAAGCTCTCAGTTAATAACTGTGGAAGTGCTCATAGAACACTAAGCTGAGAAGCAGGCTTTGTCCCAATGAGGACGTTACGCCAAGAAGAAGAAGAAGAAGAAGAAGTTTAACGAATATTATGATAAAAAAAACAACAATAGCAAGAAAACATTGCTTTATTAAGACTGCAACCCAGACCAAAGTAAATCCAAAGAAAACATTGCCGACTGCCAGGTTCAGATCGCCAACATCAAGACCATAGGTGCAACCAGAGAAGATTCTCACCAATGCAAATGACTCAATAAACCACCCATCGTTCTGCTTAATGCCTAAGAACAGGAAGTTGATGCTCCCAATACAGTTCAGTTCCATATTAGCCTAGGAGCTCTTTCGAAGATATTAGTTGGCTCACTAATAAATTAATTAAGAATATCAATTTGGTTTCATTTGAATAAAATTCACCACGACATTTAAAGGACGCTGTAGGAGTTTCTTCTAAAATTCTTTCAGCAGTTCGTTCTGGAATTTCTCAAGGAGTTTCTTTTGGGATTCCCAATTTTGAGAATTCCTCTCTTTTTAATTCCTCTGGCACTTCCTTCTGGGATTCCATTTGAGATTCTCTCTTTTTTTATTCCCTCAAGGGTTCCTTCAGTGATCCCTCCAAAAACTTCTTTCGGAGTTCCTTCTTAGATTCCACCAAAAGTTCCTTCTGAGATTTCTCCAGGAGTTTTTTTTCTAAGGTTTTTCTAAAAGTTTATTCATGGTTTTCTTCTCAGTTCCACCAGCATTTTCTTCTAACATCTCTTCAGGGATTTGACCGGATTTTTTTTTTGAGATTCCATTAGAACTTCTTTCGGGGTTTCAGGAATTCACTCAGATGTTCATTCCGAGAACTCTGCAAGAGACCCTTCCGGCATTCTAAAAAACCTTCCAGGAGTTGCTTCTGGGATTCCTCCAAGAGTTCTTTTTCGTATTCCTTCAGGAATTTCATCCTGGATTCTTCTGAGAGTTTCTTCTGGGATTCCTTTAGGTCTTCCTTCTCGGATTTATCCAGGATTTTTTTCCCAGAATTCCTACAGGAACTTTTTCAGGCATCCCTCCATTCACTCCTTTTGGAATTCCTCCAGGATTTTCTTTATTAGATTTCACCAGGATTTTTATCTGGATATCTTCCGGGAGTCGTCAAAAGTTATTTTCGGGATTCATTCAATAATTTCTTCCGTGTTTTTTTCAGGAATTGAACCAGAAGTTCCTTCTGAGACTCGACAAATAGCTCCTTCTGAGATTCTTCCAGGAGTTTATTCAAGATTTCTCCAAAAGTTCCATCTTGAATTGCTCCAGGAACTCCTCATTGGATTTCTATTAGAATTTGTCTATGATTTCCTTTCAAGTTTCCTCCAGCAGTGTCTTCGGAAATTCTTCTGGAAGTTCCTTGAGGAATACCATTTGAGATTCCTCCAAATCCTTTTGGGATGTTTTCAGATGTTTTTTCTGGGATTTCCAGTCGGAATTCCTGTTAACATGTTATCCTTCTCCTGTTGGGGAAACATTTAAAGAACATCATGAGAAGTTCATATTCAACATCATATGTGATCGTATGTTGACTGGGTAGTTTTAAATGCGGTTTGAGTCAATTTTCTTGCTAACCGTTTATCGGGTTATCGAAAAAGTCACGATTTGATGTATAGCATGCATGGGTTAGAATCACTTTTACATTTGACCACTTCCGACGGGATACTCGGAACCGATTCCGGGACAGTACCGATTATCCCTAATATGGTTTGAGACTAGTTTCTTGCTAAATGTTCATCAGGTTTCCTAAAAAGCCATGAACCGATGCGTCTAGTGGATGGGTTTGGTTTATTTTTGCAATTGACCAGTTCCGGCGGAACAACCGGAAACGGTTCTGGAACACTACCGATATTGTCTAATGTGGCCTGAGCCTATTTCTGTACGAGCCTATGTCTGGAGTTCTGTAGAGAAGTGCCCCGCATAATGAAAGTTCAAATACTCCCATTTTTGCTGTTTAATTAGTTTTTCGTACCAACGTGTCGGGGCCCTGTACAAATGCAATAGTGAAAGAATTTTGTGGATCCATCGACCCGTTCCCGAGCCTATTCATGACCACCATTCCATTTTTATTTATACAGATTATCGAACTTTTTTTTTCTCGAAAACCACAAGAAATTTCGCCAAGAAGAATTTTACCAAATAACAAACTTAGTTGAACGGTTAAATTTTGAGATTTTTATTTATGGAATTCGAAATCATCATGCCAAATTTTCCGGATATGTCAGAATCCGTTCCGGTAGGGCTTTCACCATAGAAGAACCATATGCTGCTATTGAGTGTAGAAGCTCAAAATTCACGAATTGTCATTAGTATTAAGTTGAATCAAACGTCATGCTAAGAACCAAAAACCTGGTATTTCTTTGTGAATTCTATCAGGGACTTCTTCGAAAATCCCTCCAGGTATTTCTTGAGCAAGTTTGCCAGGAATTTACCAGACATTCATCCGGGAATTTCTCCTGTGATACCTTTAGAGTTTCCTCCAGTGGTTGTTCCAATTCTTTTATTAAGGATTCCTTCAGACATTTCTCCAAAGATTTCCTAAGAAATTTCTCCAGAGAGCATTTCGAGTATTTCTGCAGATATTCCTTCAGAGATTTTTTCAAGGTTTTATCCATACATGTATTTCTTCAAGAAGTCTGCTAGAGATTGCTCAAATGATTACATCTGGTTTTTTTTCCTGTTTGGTACATTTTCAACTGCGACCAGTTTTTTGATCTATTGTGGACGTTCCATCTGGATATATTCGAAGTATTTCTCTAGGAATTTCTTCCAGGTAGTATTTCAGCAAAGTTAACCTTTATTTCTTAAAAATCTAAGGACTCCTTCAATAATTCGTCCAGTAATTACTGCAAACATGGATTTAATCAGATTTTTTTTTCGAGCCAGTATACCCGAGCAGAAAAGAAAAGCAACTGAATAACATATTTAGTTATCAATCTTAAATTCAATTATACCTCTATATGCCCTTCGCTTGGTGGACATAAGAGGCAAAGTAACAAAAACCAATACCATAATTTTGTATGAATAACACCTAAAAATATCAAGTACAGTCAGGTCTTTTTTACGCGGTTTTCATTTACGCGGCCGTGTAAATGAAAACTCCATACAAAAAAAAAAAAAATCATCGTCTTATTTTTTGCATGATTCGTCGAGAAATGGTGAGACTTTTTTTACGCGGTTTTTCGAAATTCGAACTGTAATGTTATTTGAATAACGAAAGCATACCTAAAATTTTATGTGTATGGACGTTGAGGAGAACGTGCCTCTGGGGCCGACCTACTGATACAGATTGTTCTTTACGTGGAATTTGTAAGGTATTCTCTTCCTCCCGGGTACAAAGTCTTCCACGAATTTATAAACGAAGATCTCTTGGAATTTCTGGTGTTCCTCCAATAATTTCTCCAGGGATTTATTCGGGAATTCCTTCTGTTATTTTTGAGAAACAACTCCAAGGATTATTATACAAATTTATCCAAGGATTTCTCTTGCAGCTCTTCCTGGAATTTCTTCGGGAATCCCTCCTGAAATTCTATTAGAAACCCCTCCAGGAACTAATCCTTCAATCATGAACTGCTTCGGGTTTATTTAAGGATTTCCTCTTGGAATTGTTTCCGGGATCCCTCCTAGAGTTTCTACAGAAGTTCCTCCAGGAATTCTTTCAGGATATGCTAAAGGGATTCATCCAGGAGCTACTTCTCTAACACTTCTTAGGATTCCTTCAGGATTTCTTCAAGAATTCTTTCTGTGATTTCTTCAGAACTTCCTCCTAAGCTTTCTTCAGAAACTCCTCCTGGGATTCACTCACGAATTCCTCCTGTGATTTCTTCGGATATTCTTCCTGGAATTCCACCAGGGGTTCCTCCAGGAATTCCTTGAGGAGTTCCTCTAGAAATTTTTCCAGGGATTTCTCCGAGGATTATTGCAGAGATTCCTCCAAATATGTTTGTTTTAGATTCATTTAGGAAATCGCCCAGAGATTTCTCCAATAATTCGGCTGACATTCCTTCAGATTTTTTTCTAGGAGTTCCAGGAGTTCCTCTCCAGGATTCTTCCAGGAGTTTCTACAGGCATTCCTCTACGGATTTATCCAGGAAAAACCCCAGGAATTCCTTGAGAAATTCTTCCAGGGATTTTTTCAGATAAAGCAGGCAAAGCAATTTCCTCTGGTAATCATCCAAGGTATTCTTCAGGAATTCCTTCTGAAATTCTCCCAAGAATTCCTCCCGGAATCCAACAAGCGATTCTACCAGCAATTCCTTCAGGGAATCTCCCAAAAATACATGTATATGAGAATATAAAACTGTTTCTAGGGGAATTCGGGCAAGGATGTACTCGAAACAATACAGCTGAAGGTTTATTCTTAGAGGAGTAGAGATCCAGAACATTCCAAGATTGCTTATAAGCATATTAACCCGTAGGCTACGGGGCTTACAACAAAATTTCAAACCGCTGGCAAACACGCAAACATCAATAGTTTTCAATGAAATTTTGAGGTTCACTTCCTTATTAGTTGTAGTTTCAATTATGCTAGGAGCCTCAAAAATTGGAGCCACGAGAACAGTTTTATTCCGGTGGACGTCTGGGTCAGGAGGGGTAAAAATTGCATAACCTTCCTTTTAGCGAGGCCCCATTAGTTGGAATTCAAATGACATAATCTGAAAAGTGGTTAGTTCTATGTATTATGGTATATTACGTCAGGCCAGGGGGTTAAAAAGTACAAAAGTGGTGTAGAACTTATACAAGACCTCTAAAACATTTTCAAATTTGAGTCTTATTTCTATGTGCTTGTAAAACAAAATTAAGGTACGCAATGAGTAGATTTTTGTGTCCTAAACTAGGTCTTAAGCATATTGAATTTAACCATAAGTTAAACTTGATAGTAACATACTGCTTTTGTTTAAAAAATCATGTTTTTCACAAAAGTCAGACGATTTTGAAAGAAATTGCCTACATTTAGGCGTTTAATGCGGGTCCTTCTGTAAAACATTAAACGCCTAAAAGTGGGCAATTTCTTTAAATATTTTTTTTTACTCTAGTGAAAAACACGATTTTTCATACATAAACAGTATGTTACCATCAAGTTTCACTTATGGTTAAATTCAATATGCATAAGACCTAGCTTAGGACAAAAAAACCTACTCCTTGCGTGTCTTATTTTTTTTACAAGCACATAGAAATAGGACTCAAATTTCAAAATGTTTTTGAGGCCTTGTATAAGTTCTACACCCCTTATATACTTCTTAACCACCTTGCTTGACATAATATACCATAATACATAGAACTAACCACTTTTCAGATGAAGTCATTTGAATTCCAACTAATGGGGCCACGCTAAAAGGAAGGTTATGCAATTTTTACCCCTCCTGACCCAGACGTCCATCGGAATAAAACTGGCCTCGTGGCTCCAATTTTTGAGGGTCCCAGCATAATTGGAACTACAACTAATAAGGAAGTGAACCTCATCATTTTATTGAAAAATATTGATGTTTGCGTCTTTGCCTGCGGTTTAAAATTTTGTTGTAAGCCCCGTAGCCTACGGGTTAAAACTGTAAAATTAATTCTTAAAAAAACCCAACCAAGTCATTGAAGAAATTCTTATGGTATATGAAAAAAAAAAATCTTCGAACGGGTTTCCAATATGTTCCAAATGTCGATGGAAATCATTAAGAAAATTCCGAGTTAAGGTACACCGGCGCAAGTTGCAAACGGGTGAGGCAAGATGAAATACGCAGTTTAGAGCAGAATGTCAATACAATTAGTAAAAATTTCCCCTATCAAAAGATTATTCGGTTCAAAAACTATGTGTTATGTCGTTCGAATTATTCATCATTTTTAATCCTTCAGGACGCGCGCTGTTGTAAAAAGTACAACACTATCATAAATCCTCGTATACAGCGCGAGTGCTGTCAAATTTAAGTAAAAATTAATTTTAATTCGCTAATTAGAACAGACCCTAAATGGTAATATATTTAGGCGAAACTTATTCAAACCCCAACACAAACGAGTTTGCTATAGGACAGTCCAAATCGTCCCCGCTCCGGCAACATACTGATTGGGACTCTGAACCTTGCCGTTGTTAAAATTGGAAACTACTCCTATTACATTACCGAAGTAATTGAAAAGCCAAATAAAGCCTCAACTTCCTGGAATTTTTATTGCTTAGAAACAACCTACTGAAACAACAATTCGCCAACAAATCGCCCATTTTCTCGTAGGCATTTACACTCAGCAAACAAAATCCACCAAAGAATACATTTCGCCATTATCGCTTTGCCATTCCAATCATCATTCCGGGATTTAAACTCCTCGTAGAATCAAGAGGCATTAATTTCCAATGTGCTTCTGAAGAAGCCACATCAAATTAACATCAGAAGCTTCCAGCTTCAAATCGAGAGAGCAGCAGCAGAGAAAGAGCAGTGCTAATTTAATTATTAATTCATTCTTGATTCCTTCGTTTACCCATTGCTATTGTTGTCGTCATCGTCGTCGTCGAACGGAACGACGTGCGCGCGGTTTTAGACCGGAATACCGGAATTAGTGGGAAAATTGAATTCCAAGGAAGCAAACAATTTGCTAGTGATTATAGGTGGGAATTTTCCGTCTATTTTCCAGTTCTATGATGTTGACGACAAATCGCTGTGGATATAGTGGGGCGAAAAAATGCCCGTCCGTGAATGTTTTTGCAAATCTAATTTTGGGTACGTCGTTTTTAATTACGCCGGTTCTAACGTTCTACTTATCTTTTTCATCATCTTGATCAATGATCATGTTCAATATTATAAAAACAGTTTTTTTTTAAGTTCCTGTGTAGACTTATTTATGACACACTTACCTTATACTCTCGTTTGATGCTGTTAAATCTGGTTCTGCATTCTGGTCTCATTCTGTCTGTATACACCACCTAACTTTTCCCCTTTTCTCGCTTCCATTTCAGGTGCACTTCCACCCCATTAGCAGCAGTGATGTGCAGCCACCATCAATAATCAGCTCGATGGCAACCGATATCTAACGTATCTCCTCTTGTCGGTTGTGAAACAAACGTGTAGCACGACAAGCTATTTCCGGGAAATCAAAGATTTCATCCCAACGCCAACGACAAGGACCTCCTGCCCCCCATCACCACCATGAGTGCCCTGCACTACACGGTCCAGTATTCGGACTATTTCAACAAATCCTGGCGGAACGAGTCGATGGCTGTGGCGAATGGAAGTTCTCCGCTACCGTCGTCGTTTGCCCCCGGCTACTTGTTCAACGAGACGTACGAAATCTACGCGCCCAGCTATCCGTACGTGTCCTCGACGGAGGAGCAAACCTACATCGACCAGCTCACCGAGTGGATGAAGAATGGCTCGAACCACACCTACTACGGCGAGTGCTCCAACACCGGCTATCTGCCGAGTTTGTACTTTGAAATTACCAGCTACTTCCTGTACGTGTTGATTTTCGTGACGGCCGTAATCGGAAACTCGATAGTGCTGTTCATCGTGCAGTCCAATCCGCGGATGCGCACCGTCACGAACTACTTCATCACCAATCTGGCCGTCGGGGACCTGATGATGACGCTGTTCTGCGTACCGTTTACGTTCATATCGATGTTCGTGCTGCAGTACTGGCCCTTTGGGCTGGGGATGTGCCGGCTGGTGAACTACACTCAAGCCGTGTCGGTGCTGGTCAGTGCCTACACTCTGGTGGCGATCAGTGGCGATCGGTACATAGCGATTATGTGGCCCCTGAAGCCGAGGATTACGAAGACGTGAGTGGATGTCGCCAGATTAGGGACTGATTAAGATATGTTGCATCTTTTCATCTTTTCACAGGTGTTCCAAGGTGCTGATAGGAGTGGTGTGGGTCATAGCACTCATTACGGCAGCTCCCATAGCTATCTTCTCAACGTTGGACATGCCGTCGAAGTGGCATGCGGTGTGTGATCTGTAAGTACAGCCTTGTAGTTTTGCATGTAACACGACCCTACCTCTTTCTATAGAGGAACTTGGTGGTCTAATGGCCAGCGCTTCCGAAGTCCTGGGCTGCAGGAGGTCCTGTGTTCAATACTTGGCCCCACCCCCCTTTATCTTACTATGTGCTTTTGTATCAATAGTTGATGTCTTTTGGCGTCATATATAAATAATGTAACGAACAAATCTCGTGTAACATTTGAAAACGATTAAATATTTTTGCAATTTTTGCAATCTTACATACGTATCCCTGGTATTTAAGCACGTAACGTGGCCTAACTTTGTCGAACCCTTTAAACCTATCCTTTAGAATGATTGACAGACTCTTTTTTTGTAGTTAACTTTGGACAAACACCAAACGTGGCCTGTTGGTGTGACTATAAGACATAAATCGTCATGAACATCCCTATACGTGTGGCGCTGGAGTAGAAATCACTGCTTTTACTGATCTCTTCCATATGTAAAAAAGCTAAACTTGCTTCTTTTTTCCAGAGATATCTCCAGGTACAGCATTTTTTTCCTCCCTTGTTGGGGAAATTAAGTCACTGCGTCCAATAAGCTAAACATTTGTGGCAGCAATACTAGGGGACCGTTAATAAACGAAACCAGCGAAAGTCTACGAGGGGCAAGGATGGGTCTTAGACAGGCCCGTGCACAGAAGCGGCGCTAAGGGAGGGGTTTTCCCCAATTTTGGCAAAAGGCGGAGGGGCGCCTAGTATATGAAGCGTCGGTAATGGGGGGGGGGGGGGGGGTTTAACACCCAAACCCACCTCCCCCCACCCCTTGTGCACGGGCTTGGTCTTAGATGACCATCATTTGGTTCATGTATTTTATGAATGTTACAGAAAAGAATGCTTCTGCCGGAATTCTTCCAAGGAATTCTCAAAATTTCCTCCAGAGATTTCTCACAGGAATTTTTCAAAGATTTCATCATAACTTTTTTAGGGATTTTTTCCCAGGATTTTTATTGAAAATTCTTCAAAGATTCGTGGTGGGATTGCTCCAGAAATTCTTGCTGCGATTCCTTCACGAATTCTTCCGGAGATTTTTATAAGAATTCCTTCAGATATGTCCTAAAGAATTTTTCCAGACATTCTTTCTGTGATGCCTCAAAATGTTTTTCTTGGGATTTTGTCAGAAACTCCTGCAGGGATTCCTCCAGAAATTTTGTTGTTATTCCCACAGGACTTGTCCCAGGAATATCTTCAGTAACTTCTTTAGGGGTGTATCCTGAAATTTCTGTAGAGATTTGTACAACAATTCTTCTTACAACCACTCCGTTAATTTATCAAGGTATTTATCTAACAATTTTCGTGGCCATTCTTTAAGTATATCTTCTTCGGATTCCTTCAGGAATTCCTGCTGAGATACCTCAAAAAAATCTACTGGGAATTAATCCAGGGATTTTTCCAGGGATCTTCACGGATTTCCCAAAACTTGTATGGATGCCTTCAGTAATTGGTCCAGAAACTGCCAATACAATTCAGCCAAGAATGCCTCAGCTAATTGCTCCAGAGTACTATTATAGTTTTTTTTTTCTATGGGGCACCTTCTATGGATTTCCGGATGGTTCCTTCTGGAATTTCTCCAGATGTTCCTTCAGGAATGTTATCTGGAATCTGTTTTGTTTTTCAAAGCTCTCAATAGGAATTTGTTTAATGATTCTTCTACGAATTACTCCAGGATTTTTCCAGGTATTCCTCAAGGGATTGTTTCAGAGATTTTCATAGGGATTCATTCAGAAATAACTCATCTAGACGGCTTCTACAGCAATTACTTAAGGGATTGTTTCAGGAATTCCTGTAGGGTTTCGTAATTTCTTCTTCTAGTGATCCCTCCAGAAATTTAACATGGAATTATACTCTAGTTATTACTATTGGGATTTTTTGAGGTTTCTCTATAGATTCTTCCACAAAGTGCTCCAATAGGGATGTCATGACAAGAAGAAAAAGCAAAAAATTAAAAGTTTTTCTAAAAAAATGCAAACAAAATGTGTCTTATAGTAAAACACAATATAAAAATCCAATTTACGCAATTCAGTATTATAATTTCAATTTAATATAACTCATTTTGGTATCATATTGACTAACTTTTCCGCCTTGGTTCATTATGCTACTGAAATAAGTTGCATAATAAAAAATGGTTGCATAACGTTTATAATGCAACTCATTTGAGTTTTCTTGAATTGAATTATGAACATATCAGAAGGAATGCAGGTAAAATCTTGTGAAACCGCTCAAAATTCGAGAGGTAGATTGGAAGAAATCCTGAGAAAAACTGAGACATCCTAAAAAAATGTGAGCGTAATCTCGGCAAGAAATATTAAGGAAATGCAAAGAGGAACCCTAAAACATCTGAAAAATCCTGGGAGGCACTATCAGCAAAATTCCTTGAGAATATCCAAGGAAAACATCGGAAAACTCTCTAGAAGAAATCCCTGAAAGAACTTCTGCAAGAACCTCGCAAAAATCCTAAGAGAAGCTGTTGGAAAGCTATTTCGAAAAACCAATTAGAGAAACTCATGAAGGAACTTTGGATAAGTTTTGGAACGATCTCTGGGAGTAGTCCAGTGAGAAACTTTGGAAACCCTCTGAAAAGCCCAGGAGGTACTCCAGCAGAGACGCCGTGAAAAACTCCTGCAGAATATCTGGGAGAAACTCTGGTAGCAATCCCAAGAACAACTCTCAGAAATCCCGAAAAAACACCGAAAAATCTCTTCAGAAGTCTTCATGAGAATAGCCAAAAAAGTCAATTGGTATCACAGGGTATCGCCTGTTTATGTTTAAAATGTTGGATATGCTCTGGTGATTTTCAGTTTTCCATTGGATTTTCATCGAAATCTCAACATTACTACACTACAAGTACAGGTATCAGACATGCAAGTCCAGTTTCAAAACTGTGTTAGCAATTTACCGGTCAGGGGGTCTGTGAAATTGAGGATTTAACTTCCTGAATGTTTTCTAATGATTTTTCGAGTGTTTGGATGTACCTAATTTCTTATTCAAAGAAATTTTCGGTGGAAATGTCAAATCAATTTCTTGCAATCAACCAAAAAGAATTTTGGAAAAAATAGATATATGTCATTAACGATCTTTGTTTTATTTTCGAAGGAGGCAAAAAAGGAGCAGAAAAGGTACTTGGAAGAATTCAGCTATTTGGTTGGATTCCTTGGATAGAAACTTGCGCATTTTACCTAAAAACTTGATTTTTGGGGATAGATCAGTATTGTTTTTAATATTTCTATTATTTGGGGTTATATTTTAATTTTAAATCAAAATTCTTTGCTGAAAAAACCTGGAAAATTTAGGGAATTTAACTTTGTTTTATGAGTAAATATCCTGTAATAAGAAGTCAATTGCATTTAATTTGTTCCGTGGAATTGAGTGCAAGAGGCTGGCGACATATTTTTCTGAAAAAACTCTACGTTCCTCAGAAGTGCTCTTATAGGGCGATTCCTCCAGCGGTGGTCATAACAGAGCCCATGTTGGAACTAATCATTTTATCAGAAAAGATCTGGGTATGTTGCGGCCACGAAATCTGTTGCTGGTTTTAAGCAATGCCTTACAGATTTGTACATTTGCTTTCAAAAAAAAAAAAATCTCTGACTATAGCCGCAAATGCCTCCGAACTGCTGATACCAGTGATTTTTACATGACCTTGCCATGTGGCAGTTTGATTAAAACATCGTAAACAGTCAGCTATTTGGCTTTTTTTGATGCAAATGGAAGATAATTTTCAATGAGATCATTACAGCACAACCTTAAAATTCTATCCAATTTTGATTAAAGGTTACCGAATACGCTTTAGTCTTAAGTGGGTTTAAAGACAGCTTCTGTTTTGCTTGAAGCATACTATTAAACTGTCATAAAATTTTAGTAATAGCAGAGTTATCCCTCTATGGTTGGCTTTTCGGTCCGGATAAATTATATGCGGAAAGGGCCCATATAGCCGAGGCGGTAAACGCCCGGGTATTCAGCATGACCATGCTGAGGGTGACGGGTTCGATTCCCGGTCGGTCCAGGATCTTTTCGTAAAGGAAATTTCCTTGACTTCCTTGGGCATAGAGTATCTTTGTGCCTGCCACACGATATACACATGCAAAATGGTCATTGGCAGAGGAAGCTCTCAGTTAATAACTGTGGAAGTGCTCATAGAACACTGAGCTGAGAAGCAGGCTTTGTCCCAGTGAGGACGTTACGCCAAGAAGAAGAAGAAGAAGAAATTATATGCGGAGTGATACTATTTCATCCGACGTTTCGACCCTTGGTTTGGGTCTTCTTCAGGGAGGTTATAGGGATACCGGTACGTTTGTATAGCCGGTTGCTTGGCATAGGGCTGTCGGGTTTGGTGAATTTAAGCTTGTGTTATCCATTTGTTGGAAGATGGTGAGGGTGTACCCACAAATATCCAACACAAGCTTAAATTCACCAAACCCGACAGCCCTACGCCAAGCAATCGGCGATACAAACGTAGCGGTATCCCTATAACCTCCCTGAAGAAGACCCAAACCAAGGGTCGAAACGTCGGATGAAATAGTATCACCCCGCTCATAATCTATCCGGACCGAAAAGCCAACCATAGAGGGATAACTCTGCCAATCCGTCGGTCGTTTCTACATTTAGTAATAGCTTCACTTTGTTTTATTTGAAAGCTATATAGCGAGAGGAAAAACTAATTTGCAAACCTTTAGCTTATGATGATTATAATAGAAGCTATATGATAGAAGCTATGATAGAATTCATAGAATGCCAGAGACGCAAAAAAACTACTCAAAAACTCATAAAACCAATATAGAACACAAGCTCTTTCACATACTCGAATAAAACCAAGATAAAACATGAATAAATGCATGCTTTTTGCTTATTGATACTTGGGATTTGTGATGCCAGAAGCACTCAACATGCCTCGAGAGTGTACTGTTGAGTAACTACTACCTACGGAGGATAATATACTCTTGGAAAACTTCGTTTTGTAGAGCGTTCTTTCGTCGGCGAACATTGCGCCGTAGAAAATACAACCTATCGTCGAGTGAGAGTCTCGTCATGTGGGAATAGAAAGTGAGAACCTGTGAGGCCATCTAATGGGCCAACAGAGTGAGGAGGCAGTGGTGTGTGATGAGTGAGACTGAAAGTGAGCTATCATTAAAAAAAAAACATAACGCCATTTTCCTACACTTGAGTGTCGCTGGCAATACATACCCAATAGATAGAAAGGCCCATGTAGCCAATGCAATAAGCGCACTGGTTTTCAGCAAGACCATGCTGAAGGTAGTGGGTACGATCCCCGGTCGCCCCAGGAATGTTTCGTAATGCAAATTTTTATGGGCATAGAAAACACTGTATACGAATGCAAAATAATCATCGGCAGAGAAAGTTCTCAGTTAATAACTGTGGAAGTGCTCATGGAACATTTAACAGAAAAGCAGGCTCTATCGCAGTTGTGCCGTTACGCCAAAGAAAAAAGGGTAAAAGAAGGAAGAAAAGTAATGAAGAACCGAGATAGAAGCTTTAAAAGAGTCAATTGCCAGCTAAAATTGGATTTCAAAAAATGTTAGTTATCACTTTGCCAGTTACGAGTTGGTTAGTTGTGGTGGCGAACGTTGATCGATTCCGGCAATATCTTGTCAGGCGTTTTTTTTGTGATTCATATGGAATCTTCGGCTGGTTGTGGTTAGAAATGCCTTCGCGAAGATTAAAATGAACAAGAGTGGTTTGGTACTTTTTAACCCTTTGGAGACGGATGGGTCACATTAGCTCAGCTGAGAAAACCGACCTTTACACACGTGTTCTAGACCAGCGAGATTGTATCCGAAAAGACGAAAATGCCGTCTCCAAAGGGTTTAAGCTTTCGGAGTATGATTTCCGTACTGAGCATCGCGAAGACGATGCTCTGAGTAGGGTAAACAGGTATAATATGCCCCCCTAAGCAGAAATGGCAATATATCTAAAATTGGCGCCTTATTCCATCTATTGTCCACTGCAAATCGTTGTTTCTAAAATCAGTGAAGTGTTACATGAGAACTTTACCTCTGGAGGGGCGGCTATGGAAGCTTTGAAACGTTTTCCGAAAACGTTCCAAAATTTACCTTATCAAAACAAACGGAACAATACGCCCCATCAAAAGAAAAACGTGCAGCCCCGTGATAAACCTGTACCAGGGGAAAATTCTACCACATGCTTATCCTAGCAAGGCCTTTTAACAAGCGTTTAACTGCATAAATGTTGCAAAATAACATAAGCGAACAGAACTAGCTTCGTTTACAATGAAGTCAGCTTGCAAGAGGTAAAATATTACGCCAAAAGCCTCGATTTCAGTCTTTTTGATATTTTTATTGCTTTTCTGTGCCAATCAACTAACGGACCAGCTTGATGGCAATTAATCATCAATATTTAAGATTTCCAATCAATCACGCATGCAAAAAGAACTTGAATCGCTAGAAAATGAAGGGGGGCGTTTTGCTCCGGTGGGCGTATTATACCCTTTTACCCTAGATCACCAGCTGAAGAATCCCGAGAGACTCAGAGTGCAGCAGACCATCTTCGTGCATTGGCTTACGCTCACCCCGCTGACGTAGTGCACGTTTAGGGGTCATAATGACCCTAATTCACGAAGGAGCGCTTAACAAATTCTTTTGTGTTCAACTGTCACCCTGATCATCGGGTTGCCGCAAACGGGTGTCTACTTTAACCGCTTGTCATATTTTGCGCGTTCTCAAAACGAATTTTATTCGATGATTTCGCTGGTGTTTTTTTTTTCTTTGAACTTGTCTTGACGACTGGCTAAGACCACTGGTTGGTCCATCTTGCATTCGCTGGTGGTTTGGCCAGTATTACGCCACCCATTGCTGCACCGCTGGAGAAATAAGAAAACAACTACATCACGGCAGACTATGAAGAACTTGGTGAGATCTATCTAACTAAAAAACGTCATTTTATTCATACAAGGGTTATTTACCATACCAAATACGCGCCAGAAACAAAAATGCAAATTTATGATTCAGGAAGTGTTAATGCATTTCAGATATCCAATTGATATCCAGATGCATCAATGCGGGGCTTACTGTTTCAGAAAACGACCTCAAGATGTACGTGGAGAAGCCCTGTCATACTTGAAATGGGTCGTTGAACGTGCAGTAGAGCTATCACCTTCCATCTCCAGGACTAAAAGTGTTTGCGTCTATGGATAAAAGTTAAAAATAGACGCAGACATTTTTCTTCCATAAAAGCACTGCCGGTCAGTGGGAGATGGATTGTACATACATACATACATACATAATGACCCTAATTCACGAAGAAGCTTAAGGGCGGACGGACGGTCGAGGAAATATCCGCCATTGCTCTGTTTCTACTAAGATGGTAATCTCAGATTCTACTTCATATAATGGAACAAAAATCTATCATTGTGTATGCTCACTTGCAGTGCATATGCTGATTATTTTTCAGCCTCATCTGTGCGATAGAAATCGAGATTACCATCTTCAAAATCGCGAGGCAAATTGTTAGAAAGAGAGGGAAGATAGGAAAAATAACACAGCGTCCCGATTCACCTTAAGCGATTAAGCAAATGTAGTTCACCAATCAAATTCACCTATCAGGTATGATTTTGCATTATCGAGGCAAGTTTACCTGGAAAGTACGATTCCACTTAGTTTTTAATTGAAACAAAAGGACACGGTAAATGAGTACACTTTTCGCGTGTGTGTTCCAAGAGGGTATGCGGTCGATGAAATAGCTAGTAGAAGAGTGAATTTTTATTAAAACTGAGGGATCGTTCCACGGGAATTTTCAGATAGAATCGAGCTTTCAATGTCGTTGGAGTGATCGCGAGTGGAGGAGTTTTAGTTCTTATATGAGTTCTTGGGCCCATATAGCCGAGGCGGTAAACGCACGGGTATTCAGCATGACCATGCTGAGGGTGACGGGTTCGATTCCCGGTCGGTCCAGGATCTTTTCGTAAAGGAAATTTCCTTGACTTCCTTGGGCATAGAGTATCTTCGTGCCTGCCACACGATATACACATGCAAAATGGTCATTGGCAGAGGAAGCTCTCAGTTAATAACTGTGGAAGTGCTCATAGAGCACTAAGCTGAGAAGCAGGCTTAGTCCCAGTAAGGACGTTACGCCAAGAAGAGGAGAGAGGATGAGTTCTTGAAAGTTTTTTTTTTCGAGGTCGTTTTTTTCGTGATTCGGCTGGTGCTGGTTGAAGTTGGTTAGAGAATTGTAGTACACTGAAGTTTTTTTACGCGGTTTTTTTTAACGCGGTACCGCGTAAAAAACAACCGCGTTATTTCAAAACCCGTCGTGAAAAACCGAGTTTTTTTTTCAAAAACACGCGCAAAATAGTCAGGATCACATCTAACGTGACATGACTTTTTTACGACGTTTTTAAAATAACACGGTTTTTTCACGCGGTTTTTTTTTTACGCGGTACCATTACCGTCGTAAAAACAACTTCAGTGTATCTGTGTCCCCGGAACAAAATTTGGCGTTTTAGGTGGAACAATAATGAAGCCGTTAGTGTCAGAAGAATCTTCCTTTCAAATGTGCTTTCCGGACAGTAGTAGTAAAGCCATCAGCTGCGTAAGCGTCTCGCCGAGGCGTGTTGTATTTCCCCCTTTTTTGAATTGCCAGTGTTAAGTTTTGATGCGATTCGGGACAACTCGTCATTAAAAGAAGGATCATGCGTCGGTATGTTTGTTAGTAATTTTGGAAAACATGGAAAGTTTCAAAGGAAATGCATCGTTTACAAAGGGCGCTGCCATAGTGTCGCGGCAAGCAAAGTGTGCGCGTGTGCGATACCCGCAAAGCAGAATATCAGGAATTGGAATTCCGTTGATCACAACGCGTCCGCAAACGTGCTATTTTGTTATCGGCGAGAGGATACCGGATATTCAATTTGGATATTTGGTGAGATCTTTCTAATTTATCTTTGATTTAGTGCTATTTTTCAAAACAAACACACTTATATGAAATGTGGCCGGTAAAAAGCATACGGCTTATTTTTATTCTTATGCTATAGGTTATTTAATTGAGCCGGGGAAGGGATCGTTATATTTTCTTTTCGTTTTAGAGAGCGAGCAATGGCGCTTAAGTCTAGGCTTTCGAGCCAGGACATGAGGAACAAATACAAAAGGGCACGGTAAATGGATACCCTAAAAATCAATGGTCTCCATTCACCGTGCCCCATGTTGTCCCATATAAATAAAAAAAATATGAAAATTTGAACATTTGTTTTTCTGCATAAATCTTGCAAGTTCCTACATAAAATGAATATAAACAAAATAGAAGAAAACTTCTGATATACGGTGAATGGTGACCTACCACGGAATCAGGCGACCTTGCCATCCTCTACTAAATGTACTATATCACCAATTTTTGTGAAATATTTTCTACTTTGTTATTACTTTATTTTTACTTTATAATGAAGGAAATTAACAGTGGTACCAACAATGTTTATAAGATTGATAACGACAGCCCTTATTCGTCCAAAAATAAGACCCACGGTGAATGGCGACTTGACGGTACTTCGCCTACCATCGTCGCCGTGAAGCAGAACGACGAAAGATCAGTATGTTCTTGGAGGAAGCCGCAATCTGAAGGCTTGATGCAAGGGTCGTTTCATCGTATCGTAACGAATGTTTTGGAAAACGATAGATTTTTACACATGTATGTTATTTTCTTTAAATCAAACGCACATATTTTCACGATGAAACAAAATCATGAAACGAGCTCACCAATGTATACTCTTCCAATTTATCTGAGTTGTCGACACAGTTGCTGCTAGTACCCAGAACTGACGTGTGAATCTATCAGAAAAGCCGTTACACTGGTGAACGCGGGAGAGAAAGAAACCGACTTCGTTACCTTAATATAATTCACTACACTGCACTAAGGGCCAGAATCGCAATCTAGCGGAACTAAATTAATTACGACAAAACGAAGCATTTCCGACACATGGTGTCTTCGATAAAGTTGTTTGACATCAGCAGAGGCATCTTTTGCTAAGAACGTAGTAGTTCGCCACTCGTCCGCATAGGTGGCGCCACCATCTAACTTCTTTGTTTTACGTCCAAGAGACTTGGCGTCTTCGGCAAAAATGTTTATTTTGACAAAATAAACATCTCTTTCTCAGACGTCAAAATTCCACAGCCTACTGTTTTCGAGTTATTTAAAAAATAAAAACCAATAAATGAAAAAACAGTTTTTTAAGCTAATTTTAACATTTTTACCAGAAACCATGTGAGTTTAATTTTTTCCCAATGCATATGTGTCAAACCAAACACATTGTATGGGAATATGTTGAATATTATCATTAAAAATTAAAAATAAAAATACAAATTCGAAAAAGCAGTGTGAATTTCATGCCTTAATATCTCGCAAAGCGCAAAAATCGCAACTTCAAATTTACAGCAAATACGAAGCAATACTAGGTGAACATACTGCCAAAAATTTGGAGAGGTATTTTTTGGTGTTTTTGAGATAATAGCTTTTTAGTAACAGTATAAATATAAGTAGTGCCAGCATGTAACTTTTTACTGTTACACATTAGATAGTTTATGTCTTTGAAAAAGTTGTTCATTTTGACTAAATAAACAACTCTTTCTTAGACGTCAAAATTCCGCGGCCTACTGTTTTCGAATTATTGCATATAAACTAGATTATATTGACAAAAAATGACTATAAAACACATTTTGATGCAATAGTATGAACTATTTCTATTGTTTTTACTTTTACGATACATAGTAGGTCATGAACATGTCAGTTTCGTGGAGCTTGAGCTTCACAATCTTCTATCAACGTCCTTTTCATCCAGGAACAGATTCACGAGCTTTCGACAAGATATTTCGCGCACTAGAATTTAAAATGATTGACAAAATAGGTTAAGCTTAAAACATTTTGAAAATGACATGCAAAAAATTAAAAGATATCTTGACCCATGCTGACAATAGTTAACATTTGCTAGACCATCTATGTATCGTAAAAGTAAAAACAATAGAAATAGTTCATACTATTGCATCAAAATGTGTTTTATAGTCATTTTTTATCAATATAATCTAGTTTATATGCAATAATTCGAAAACAGGAGGCCGCGGAATTTTGACGTCTAAGAAAGAGTTGTTTATTTAGTCAAAATTAACAACTTTTTCAAAGACATAAACTATCTAATGTCTAACAGTAAAAAGTTACATGCTAGCATTACTTATATTTATACTGTTACTAAAAAGCTATTATCTCAAAAACACCAAAAAATACCTCTCCTAATTTTTGGCAGTATGTTCACCTAGTATTGCTTCGTATTTGCTTAAAATTTGAAGTTGCGATTTTTTGCGCTTTGCGAGATATTAAGGTATGAAATTCACACTGTTTTTTCGAATTTGTATTTTTATTTTTAATTTTTAAGGACAGACTTGTTAGAATCCCAAAATGGCCGCCACAATGGCCGACTTCGGCACCTACTCACGATTTTGAGGGCACAAATCTCGTCGTAAACAAAATCAGCGCACCTGAGCTTCTCATTTTAAGCTTATTACAAGTGAGCAAGAACAGAATAATAAAATGCATTGTTGTTTGAGCTTGCTTCTTGAGATTTGTGCGTCTGAAGTTCTAATGCACTATTTAAGCGGGATGTCAAGACGTTTGTCCTTAATGATAATATTCAACATATTCCCATACAATGTGTTTGGTTTGACACATATGCATTAGGAAAAATATTAAACTCACATGGTTTCTGGTAAAAATGTCAAAATTAGCTTAAAAAACTGTTTTTCCATTGATTGGTTTTTATTTTTTAAATAACTCGAAAACAGTAGGCTGTGGAATTTTTACGTCTGAGAAAGAGTTGTTTATTTTGCCTAAATAAACATTTTTGCCGAAGACGCCAAGTCTCTAGGACGTAAAACAAAGAAGTTAGATGGTGGCGCCACCTATGCGGACGAGTTGCGAACTACTATGTTCTAAGCAATAGATGCCTCTGCTGATGTCAAACAACTTTGTCGAAGACACCATGTGTCGGAAATGCATCGTTTTGGAATAATTAATTTAGTTCCGCTAGATTGCGATTCTGGCCCTTAGTGCACTGGATTGTACCAAATCATAAATAGGGTATATGTACCATTCCTTGGCCTAATTTGCAAGCCGCCTTGACAATTTTGACCATAACTCATGAATTAATAGCACTAGAAATAATATGTCGACCCTATTACACACTCTAGGCAATGCATGTTTCACCAATTGGAAGTAAACTTAGGTAAATATTCAAGATTTTACTTAATTAAGTTGAAAAGATTCGATGCGATGGTATGCAACGTTGGTCTATGGTACAAAAATTGGCCTATTAGTGGATACAACGTTGGCCTATTGCTTTCCATGCACTAGAACCACTAATTATCTCATTTTTTCAATATTTCTGCTGAAGTATTATCTCTGTTTGTTCACTAATCTTACTTTTAAATTATATTTTCGGAGCCAAATTTTCAAAAAACTATAAATAAATCACTTTAACTAAAGTTCTTTCTTAATTTAGTAACGAAAACAACGCAACCTTATTATTGTGTTATATTTTGACAGTAACCGCACACAAAATCTTTCTTCCTGTTCGTTCTTTCTGGTTCTTACGCAAGAAATGCTGTTGACGTCTTTTTATTGCTGTTTTTGACGTCACTTTACTGATGAGCCAAGATTTGGGTACATAGTGAAAAAAAATGTCCTCAATATTCGGCCCACATTCAATTTGTAAAATAGTTATTATTCGTTGGAAACAAATACACCAGTTCAAAATAGCGTCTTTAACCGTCGCATCAAATGTTCAGTTATTGAAAGGTCAATTCGAAATGCTTCAGAATCATGCCATTTATGATCATGTGTATAGACTACCCCCTAAGCCGAAGAATCATGGCGTCTACAAAAGCTAAACAAAGTGACATTTTCATTTAATTTTAATGTTCCAAAGTGCTAAAATTGAAACGAAATGTTACAGTTATTGGGCGCATAGCTTTTCCGATATCCAGTTATGCATGTTTGTTTGAGATTTTGGTTTACATTGAGATAGGCCGAACGAAGGGACTATGCCAACGAAGCATCCCGATACCCTAGCTTCAATAGGAAGCAATCAGCAAAGTACTAAATTGAAAGTAGTGAGCTGGATTTTTGTATGGTGAGATGATCAATTCTCCATTTCTGCAATGAAATAGTGCAAACAGCGTAGGTTATATGATTTCTTGACTAATTTGATGATGTTTGAGCAAAAGTTTGGATAACTGCGTTGTTGTATTATTTTTTCTGGCAACATAAACAACACAGTTACCCAAACTTTTGCTCAAGCAGCATCAAATTAGGCAACAAACTATATAACCCACGCTGTTGGCACCATTTCATTGCAGAAATGGAGAATTGATCATCACACCATACAAAAATCCTGCTCACTACTTTCAATCTAGTACTTCACTGATTGCGTCCTATTGCATTGTCGGATCGATATTGTCATAAAACTCAAAGGTCAGCCCACACACAAAGGTGGCCCACACTTATATGAAAAACAAAAGTTTCGAAAAATGCCAAGTCTTACTTCCTAAATCAGTTGTTTTGGACTCTCAGAAGCTACATTCAAAATTTGAGCAAAATAGGTTGAGCTTAAGGGGGCGCTCAAAACGCTTGAAGTTTGTATGGGAAAACTTGGCCGAGTGTATGCAGAAATTTTAAGTTTTCGAATTTTGCCGTTAGGTGGCGCTGTAAGCGTTCAATAAATAAACCCTTTTGTACTATTGTAGGTGACTATGTGCCAAAGAACTTTGTCAAAGACCGCGAAGTGATCTGACGGCTAGGAAAAAAGTTATACCCTAGGCAAAGTGAGGCAAAGTATTGAGATTTCATTATTGATATTCCTTTACATGTATTGGAAAAATAACAATAAAGTTTTTTTTTTTTTTTTTTTTTAAATTTTGGAGAAGTACCGTCCATCAATCAGAACGTGTACCCACTTTTTTTTTTATTTGTTTTTACTATCAACAGGCTAACTTATGCCCTAATGATATTGGATCTACATAAAATCAATTTAAAATTATTCCTAAGTACTGCCCTTGACAGGTGAAAGTCGAAACCGTCAGCAACCCTATTGAAAAGTCTAAGAAGGCCACCAAGGGATCCGTAAGCGGCATAGTTCGTGCGACGGACAGGAATTTCCAAAAACCGGTGATTTCGTAGAGCTCTACTTTGCACATGCAGTTGGATATTGGTCAGCAAAACCGGGTAAGTTTATCCTCACTTTACCTAGGGTATAACTTTTTTCACAGACGTTGGATCACTTTGCGGTCTTCGACAAAATTGTTTGGCATATAGTCCCCTACAATAATACCAAAGGGTTTGATTATCGAACGCTTACAGCGCCACCTAGCGGCAAAATTCGAAAACTTAAAATTTATGCATACATTTGGCCAAGTTTTCCCATACAAACTTTAAGCGTTTTGAGCGCCCCCTTAGGCTCAACCGATTTTGCTCAAATTTTGAACGTAGTTTCTGGCAGTCCAAACTGATTTTGGAGGTAAGACTTGACATTTTTCGAAATTTTTGTTTTTCATATAACTGTGGGCCACCTTAGTCAGCAGACAATGAGAGAATTAAGCTGGCAGCTCAATTATTACGGAAAAAGTTTAAGCTGCACAGTTGTAATAAAACTTTATAGAAATTTGATTTTTCAAGGGTCGCCAGAATCAGACGATATTTTATGAACCGTCGGAGAAGGTCACACAGTTCTGGTAATGTCAAATTAAATTAATTTTTAATGCTAACCGTCCCAGAAATAATTGGACTTGTTAGTTGACAACTTTATGAAAATTTTGTACATGTATTTGGTGAAATTGGGTTCCTAGTTGACAACATGTTACTTTTAGAGGGAATGATACCCCCTTCTTATTCTGGCAGTTTCATACAAGCATTTTTGATACTAAAATTTATAATTTATAATGAATTATAAAATGAAGAACTAAATTGAAAATAATTCATACAAAGCGACCTAACCTACCACGGATACTGCATTTGCATAAACGAATCGATATCAACGATATCAACATAAAACTTAAAGGTCAGCAGACGATGCTAAAATTCAGCTGGAAGCATGGATTTCCCTGGTTGACAGAACACTGCCAAAGATAACCCATAATAAAGTCATCAAATTTTATGTATCTGCGTTTAACTTTCCGCGTAGCTTGCGAAGGTCATACGATGCATTTTATGGGCCATTGGGGTATCGCTTCATTTATTTTTCCCAGTCAATGGGGAGAAGTTGCACAATTATGATGAAGGATAATAATTTTCTTTAATTTTCAAAGTCTAAAAGCATTTTTGTGAAGCGTGGGCTTTGCCCAGAATGTTCTCCCTCTCTCTTGGATATTGTCTGAGAAGCAGAACTTTTTTTCTTGCTAATTTTTGTGAATATGTTCCTCATTAGCAGTTAATATTCTGGAGGAAAGGTTACTTCAACATCACTTTTTGCATCGATTTTTACCGTTGTTTTGGTTGTATTTTTAAGCTCTTGTGTGTTCTTAGCTCCGTCATGCTAACTAATTGCGATAGCAGCTTAATTATCATGGCATGATACGGCGGCAGTCAGTGGTTCAAGGTACCCATACATCGTTGGGTCGTTGTTAGTCAAACAAAGACGCCTTCAGGGGTTCCTGATTTGACTGATTGGAGGAACATCTTGATAAACAAGGAGTCAATTAAGCGTAGTCAAAGAATAGACAGCAATGCAGCAATACCATCCAGAGTTAGGCAAAAGTATGCCCAAGTAACACTTTTATTTTTCAAGGAGGTTTCTAGAACCATCACAAAACCATCGTTAAAAATTTATGGTTATATGATAATTTCTAGAACCTTTCCAAAGCAAATTGAGCTTTATTATGTTTTTCGCAAATTTACAAAATGTTTTAAAGTACTTTAAGGTATACAATTTTCTGGATTTATCTTCAAATATTAAGCATATCTTCAATAGGTACATCCTCTTTAATCTCATAATTCATCTCCAATACCATTAGCATATCGATGGGCCGTACCTAATTGAGAATCACTGCCATTAATAATAAAATATTGAATTCATTATCCTACACGCCTGTTTGCCTTTCCCCTTCGCTGACTTCGCCTTTCTTCCTTTTAAGCACCACTCGTCGTAAAATGAGACTCTCGGTCTCTCTCTCCTCGTGCGTCGACCAATTTGCCTTCATTTTCATAGTCATTTTCATATTTTTTTTCTATCTTTTCTTTTTCCTCTGTCCAAAACCAATCCCCTCTCGCCACAGCCCAATCTGCAAGGAAATTTGGCCCTCGAAGGAACAGGAGAGCTACTACACGACGACGCTGCTGATGACGCAGTTCGTGATACCGCTGCTGGTGCTGATTTACACGTACACCCGCATCGCGATAGTGGTCTGGGGCAAGCGGCCCCCCGGCGAGGCGGAAAACTCCCGGGACCAGCGGATGGCCAAGTCGAAACGAAAGGTAGGTGTCTGTCGGTTTTCTCTGTTGATTCTGGTGAACTTCAACTTTACGCGCCTATGGGTTGAGGGGGGACTCCGGAGAAGGGAAACTTACACTGTTACGCTATTTTGGATTTTGATTGCTAGTGCCTTTGAAAGCTGCTTCCGATATGTAGTTTAGTTTCAAGCTGCTGAACCCCTTCTTCGAAGGGGTGGGAAGGCACAGTCCTCCTGAATGTGCTTCTAATTGGGACCAAATTTCATCGTCACTAATGATGAAAACGGCTTCGGCACGAAAACGTCGATGATGGGTTTGCAGTTTTCCTACACATGAGGAAGCCCAACGCTACACTATGGGCCGCAAATTTAAATCTCATGACACAAGAAAAACAAAAAAAAAAACACTTGAAATAAATGTATCAATTGATTCTTATTTATAACTTTAAGGACCAGGACAGCTAATTGATAAAAATTTCTTCGCGTTCGTTTTACAAGAATAAGAAATCGTAACTTCTTTCACATTCTTACAAGAATTTCTCCAAAAAATTCTCCAAGAATTCTTCAAGGTATAAGTTAAAATTCTTCTAGGGATAGGTTAAGAATCTTCTTCAGATTTTCTTCATGGATTACTTCAGTTTTTTTCTCAAAAGTTATACCAATTTTTTTCCAAAAAAATAAAAGAGAATTCCAATAATTGCTTTAGAAGTCCGAATTTCTTCCGAAGGTACTACTTTAAGAAGTACACCAAAGTCTTATTCAGGAATTGCTCTAAGGATTCCACATAAAAACTTTACATGAATGTTTCCAGAAACTTCCTCAGGGATTCTGAAAATCCAGCAGGAATTGCTTTATAAGTGCTTTAAGTGATTCAGACAGGAATTCCACCAGAGATTACTTCAGGAATTCGTACAGTAACTCCTTCAGGATTTTTTTTTTCAGATACTTCTCCATGAATTTCGCCATAAATTAATCCGGCACTTTTTTAAGGATAACTCTCAGAATTTATCCCCGGATTCTTGAGGGAATTTATTCAAACATATTTCCTGCAAACTTTTTTTTAAGAAATATCTTCACTATTTATCGGTCAAAAGACCTTGAAGCTTATCTATGCGGTCCTAAAGGAATCCCTTCAGAAATATGTTCACAGGTTGCTCCAGGAATACTTTTAAAATTCCGGAAAAAAAAAATCTCCAGGAAAGTTTTAGGAAATTCGTTTTAATAGGATTTTTTCAATAATATCTCAAATATTTCTGCAGATATTCCTTCAAAGATTCATTCGAGTGTACCACTTGAGATTTATACAGGGATTCTACTGAAGATTTTTTTCTGAAATTGAATAAGGGATTCATTCGGAAATGCCTGCTTGGATTCCGTCAAAAATATCTCCAGAGGCTTCCTTAGAATGTTAGGCATTGTTCTCCAGGAGTTTTAGCTAGGGATTTCTTCAAAAACTCTCCCAAGGAGTTTTTCAGATATTCCCCTTATTAATTCTTTAAAAATCGTACAAAGATTTCTTCGGATTTTCTCCAAAAGTTCCACTCTGCTTCAGGAATTTCTGGGATTTTTTTTAGTAATCACTCCTGGGATTTGTTTTAGAAATCACTCCTGCGGTTTCGCCAGAAATATCTCCTGGTTTTTTTTCAGAGATTCCCGCAGAAATTGTTCCACATATTCCTCCAGGGATTTATATTCAGAAGTAGTTCCAGAAATGATTCAAAAATTACTGGAATAATTCTTGACAGAATCCCTAGAATTGGCAATTCCAAGAAAAAAATCTTGAAAATTGTTTGAAAAGGTTGCTGTATGAAAATTTCTGAAGCAAAATAAGTCTCTCTGTTAATTATATCTGGAGGAGTTCCTGCATGAATGCCTGGGATAATGCAACTTCAAATACCTCCTTAACAAATCTTGGGAAACTTTTGAAAGAACTCTGGATTCGTATAGGAATTTCTTTAAATAAAATGTATAAACTGCAGACAAAGGTGATAAAAATCCTGGAGATAGTAACTAAAAAAATCTCCTGAAATTTCTGAGTGGATTAATACATAAAAAATCATAAAGTGCCTCCTTGAGGAAATTTTTGAAAAATAGTTTTCGTGAAGAAATTTTTGAAATACCCCAGAATAAACTGGAGAACCGTCTTAAGGTATTCATTTTAAAACTTTCTTGAAAAATGGAATAGGAATAGATTCTGGATCAATTTCTGCAGGAGTTGATGATAGAATTTTTGGAGAAATTCCTGAAGCATCGCCATAATTGATTGATTGATTTGTCTTTATTTAAGAGACTTTCAGCCCAAGCATCGCCATATGATTATCTTAAATTATATCTTTTCAATAAATATTTGGATAAATTTTTGAAGAAACCCTTGGAGAAATCCCTAGAAGATTATCATAATAAATTTTTAGAATAATTCCTGAAAAAAAAAACAAATAAAATAAAATAAATGTTTGGAACCCATCAAACATTTTTCCAAGTATTTCTTTAGCAAATCTTTCTGACTCCTTCAGAAAGTCGTCAAAGTTTCCTCCACAAACTCTTCCAGGAACTTTTTGAAGTTTTTCCTGGAGATTTCAGCCATTCATTTAAGAAATCTTCTCTGGATTCCTTCCAAAATTGCCGCAAGTGTTCCTTTAGAAGCTACAACAGGAATTCGGTCTGAGAATCTACGAAGGTTTTATTCAGAAACTCTCCCAGTGTTTTCGCTCCCTTTAAATATTTCCCCAAGAATTTTTACGAAAAAAAATCTCCACGTATCATTTTAGGTAGATTTCCAAGGGCTTCTTGGCAAACTCCGCCGGGAATTGCTCTAAAAATTTGGTTTGAGATTCGTTTACGGAATTTGAAACAAGGATTCTTTCAAAAATTCTTCCAAATATTCTTTCAAATACTTCCATAAGTATTTTTTTTTTCAGGAAATCTTCGAGAGATTTCCTCAGCAATTTGTACACATAAATCTTCAATAAGTCCATTAGAGAGTAGTTTTACGGATTTCATTGGAAATTTCCACAGGGTACTTCAATCATTCATGCAGAGAATCCTCCAAGTGTCCCTCCAGAGATTCTTGCATAATTACTTCCAGTGATTCGAGCAAGAATTCCCCCAGAGAAATCCACAGGAGTTAATACAGCGTTTCCTTCAGGATTTTCTTAGCTAGAAATTTATTCGCCATTTTATTTAAGAATAACGCTAATAATTTTTCCACGGATTTTGGAATTTACTCAGAAATGTTTCCTAGGAATACAGGAAGAAGGAGTATAACAGTTTATTTAAAAATATCTCAAGAGTTTTTTCCTAAGAATTTTTACTAAGCTTATTGTTCATTCGCTCCAGGAATACTCCCTCCTTCTAAAATTGTATCAAAGTATTTCTTTAGGATTTTTCCTCAAAATTTCTCGATTTTTTTTCTTGGATTTCCACAAAGGGTTTCCCGAGGAGTTTTTCCAATTATTATTTTTTGTTTCTATTTAGAAGTCCTGACAATTTTTTTCTGAGATTTCTTAAAGAATTTCAAGATTTCTCGTAGTCTTCCTATAAAATTATATGCAAGTGTACTTCATGAAATTCCACAGGGATGCTACAGAATATTTCTGTCAGAAATTCCTGGATCTCTTCTGAAATTCCCTGAGGAATTTCTTCAAACATATCTCCAGAGGCTTCTTCAGAATTTTATGGATTTCTTAAAGAATTTCAGCAAAGAATTTCTTAACAAAATATTCATGGAGTTTTATAGAAATTCCCTTTAACATTTCTTTAAAAATCATAAAGAGATTTCTTCAGAAATACTTTCAATGGTACCTCAAAGAACTCCTTGAGAAATTCTTCCAGAGATTCCTGCACAAGTTCTTACAAGGATTTTTTTAGGAATTGCCTCTGTGGTGCCATTAGAGACCTGGAATTTCTTCATAAATTCCTGCTGTATTTTTTCAGATATCCCTGCAGGATTTTTGTTACAATTTTTTTTTTCCAGAAATGGCATACAAATAATAGGATGAATTCTTGAAAGAGTTTCGGCAGGAATTTCTAAAGAAATCTTGTCTGAAGGAATGCCTTAAAAAGCTTCTGATGAATGATACCTTTCAAAATTTCCAGGAGAGATTCTTCTTCCTTTACTGGGGGGAGGGGTGTGGGGTGGTGTTGGTATTTCCGGAAGACATTTCTAAAGTTATTCGTGGAGAAAGTCCTGGATGAATGCCTGAGAAAATATATAAAAAAAACTTCTTAAGATACCTCCTCAATTCCCCATGCGAATATTTTGGAAATTTCTCCCAAAAATGTCTGTAGAAGCTTCACACAAAGGTATTGCTAATTTATGAAATCCCTCTTAACATTTGTGAGGGAACCCAGGAGTAATTTCCGGCACACTTTGGAAGAACTCCTGTAGTTATCTCTGGAGGAATTTTTAGAAGAACTTCTTATACAATTTTTAGAGAAAATCCCGTTATAACAAAAAAAAATCTCAGAGGATATCTTTAGAGCACCGCCAGAAAATAAAACTTTTAAAGTAAGCATCGAAAGAATACTTTGGAGAACAGGATAATCCTTACCAGGTATTACTGGAAGAATTTCTTGAAAAAAAAAACTTTTTTGCAAGAGTTACTGAGAGAATCTTTGGAAAAGTTCCTGATGGATTACCAGAAAAAAAAATTGAAAGAAACCCTGTAGAAAGGTTTTTTTTAATAAACCCAGAGCAATCCCTGGAAGAACCTCGACAAACTTCGGGTGAAACTCCTGAAGAAAGTTCCTGAAGAATCTTTTAGGAACTTTCTAGAGGCGTTTATAAATAAATACCTGAGAGAATCCTTTATTTTATGGAGGAAGCTGAAGGAAATTCAAAAATAATTTCTGAAAGAGCCCCTAGGAAATGTATGAATTTCAAAAGGAAAGTCCTAGAGGTTTTTCTGAAAGAATATACTAACGAGTTTCTTTAGATATTTCCAGAAGAACTGCTGAAGATAAACTCCTGGAGCAATTCCTTTGTCTATACATATTTAAAGAAACATATGACGGAATAGATGCTTGAACTTCTGGAGCAATCCTTGAATAAATTTCCTTAAGAATATCTGAAGGAATCCCAGGAGGAGTTTCTGTAGAAATTTCTGAAGAAATTCCTCATGGAAAATTTCAAGATAATTGTTTTGAATAATTTCTTCAAAAAATCTGAAGAAGACCCTTAGAAAATTTGTTGAGAATACCCTTTAAGAATCTCTGGAGGAATCGCTGAAGTAATTTCCTAAGAAATATATGGACAAAAATACATTTCAAAGGAATACTTGGAGGAATCTTTGGAGGAATTCGTGCTGAAGTCATTCTTGAAAATTCCGCAAAAATGTACAAAACAAAATCGGAAAAAATTGATAAATTCTCAAAGAATTTGGGAAATAATTATAAAAAGAAGGAATACATTCTGAAAAAAATCCTGAATGAATCTTAGGAATAATTCTTGATGAACTCATCAAAGTGAAAGACTGCCCTTTCCGTGATAATTACAGAATAAAAAAATCGTGAGAAAATTTATGGAACGGTTTCCCGGCGCCATATTAAAGTCATTCCTATGGAGCGTACCACTAAAGAAGGTGCTTGACAGAACTGTGCATAGAAAAAAGCAACAATTTAAATGTATTCACCCGAAACTATCCCATGTATAGTTTCTCCAAGAATTCATCCAGATATTTCGGAGGTTCCTCCGGAAATTGTTTTAAATTTACCAGAAGTTCCTCAAAAAGTTCTTCATTAATTCCACTGACTGTACATACAGAGGTTCTGCCGGGAATTTCTAAAAAAGTTCCTTCAAAACATGTTTCTATAGGTTCGTTCAAAAACTTACTTACAGAAGTTACTCCAAAAGTTCTTCCAAGAATTCTTCAGGCATTTGTTCAGAGACTTGTTCCGGAGTCTCCTTTATTTTTTTCATTTTCCTCCTGGAATGTGCGTCCGGGAGCTCTTCCAGTTTGTCCAGCCTTTTGCAGTTCTTGAAAATTCTCCCAGAAACCATTCAGAAATTTCTCAACCATTTTTGAGGTTTCTTCCAGAAGTTCCTTGCGAATTCTTTCAGTGATTTTTTCCCATCAGTTCCAAAAAAAAAGAAAAAAGTTTTTCGAAAATTCCTCCAAATGCTCCTCCAAGTGGACACAAGTTCTTAATGTGGAAACAACCCCGTAATTCATCTACGCCTTCTTGAAATCTTCCAGAAGTTGCTCCAAGGTTCCTCTGGAAATTATTCTTCTGAAAGGTCTTCCAGAACTTTTCCAGCAAATCTTTCGAGGAACCCAGGAACTGTTTCAAGAGATCGCTGAAATTCTTTCAACTGTATCAGTTATCATTTCTAATGGAGTTCCTCCGGAAATTTTTTCTCTAAACTTTTCGGGCTATTCAACCAGGAGAACTCCAAGTCATCCTCCAGGCAATCTTTCAAAAACATTTGTTAAGTTTCCCGAGAATTCCTTTTGGAGTTACTTCAAAGATTTCTCCTGGAATCCCATCCAACAGTACAGTGAGGAATTCCTTTGTAGCGTTCCTTTAAAATATTCTCGAAAGGAAAGCTCTAAGAATTATTTCAATTTTTTCCAGCGATTCTTTCAGGAATACTTTCAAGAGTTCCTTCAGGCATTCTTTCAGATATTCCTGCAGGAATTAATCCAAAAATTCCTGCAAGGATGTCTACAGCAGCTCCACCAGAAATCCTTCCACAAGGAAGTCTTCCAGGAGGTCCTCCAAAAAAGATCTCAAGATGATTTTTCAAGATTTTTTTAGGATTTCCACCAATAAGCGTTGTGAGAGTTCCTCCATGGACTTCCTACAAATTTCTCCAAGAAGTACTCTAGGGATTCTTCCTAGTGTTCCTCTAAAATATTCTCTAAGGATTCCCTCTGGGAATTCTTCTAATATATCTTTGAGAAAATCGTTCTGATGTTTTCCCAAGAACTTTGCCGGTGATTTTCGATAAAAATTCTTCAAGAATTGCTCGAAGCATTCCTTCACCAATTCTCTTGAAAATTATTTCAAGAACTATCTCAAGGATTTCACCGAGATTTGTTTCTTATATTCCCGGATTTTCAAGGAAGTGCTGTTTTTTTAATTCTTCAAGGGTTGCAACATGACTTTTTCCAAAGACAGCCATTTTCTCATGAATTCTTCCAGGTATTCATGAATCTTCATGAATTCGTTCAAAGATTTTACCAGAACCACCTTTCTTCAACAGTTTTTTTTTAGAATTCCTTAACCTTTTTTTTAAATATGTATTTATATACTAATCCTTTATTCAGTGCCATCAATTATTCTCAGGATACTCTTCAAAGATTCCTTCAGGATACTTTTCAAAGATTCCTCAAGAAGCTCCCCCAGAAGAAAACGAATTCTTCTAAACTTCTTTCAAGAGATTCTTCCGAAATGCATCTAACAAATCCTTCACGGATTTTCACAAGAATGCCTTGAAAAAGTTCTTCAGGATTTCTTTAAAAAATCTTCAATTCATTTTTAAGAATGCGTAAAAAAATACTCTGTGGATTCCTCCAATACTTCTTCTAAGATTTACTCAATAAATTTTTTAACAGATTTCTTCATACAATTCTTCAAGTGTTTCTCCGCGGATTTCTTCATAAATATATAAACAATCCTACAGGAATTCCTCCAAGGATTCTTAGAGGAAATTAAAAAAAATACATTTTTTTAACAAGAACAGGAATCAGTCCGGAATTGGTTTTAGAGATACCTCCAACAATTTCATTTAGAATATTTATAATTCTTTTGGTCATTGGAAATGCATTTTTCTGTGAATTCATTGAGCAACTTCCCTAGATATTCCTTGTAGAATGACACGAGAAATTTTTGATTTTTTTATGGAATTTATTTGAAAACCGTCTTAACCCTCTAATACCCAAATTTTTGATTTTGATCCAAATATCATTTTTCGTCATCTAAAATCGTTTGGAACATGTTTTGGAAGATGATTCTTTTTAATTCTCGATTTCGTGAATTTCAGTTTTTGATTTTTCTAATTTTTATTTTTGAACATCCCCACACTTTTATATTTTTTGAGATGAAAACATTTTGAGATTTTATGATAATTGTTGAAATATTTTTATTTTAAATTTTTTTCATATAAAATTTTATTTTCCGTGTTATTTTGAGGAAAATAATTTTAGAGTGTATTCAATCCCCTTAAACTATTAAACAAGGATAGAATGGTTTGAGAAAAATTTAAAATATGTTAATTGTAGCGATTCAATACAAATTAAACAATGACTTCTAAAAGGTGACCAAAACATCAATTTTTCAATGATTTTTGAAAAATGTAAATACGCTTTAAAATACACCGAAAACCATTTTGAGATATACAAAACAGTCCTAAATATCAGCCAAAAATATAAAAATTTTGATTTTCCTTGAAACAAAAATTACAAAAATGCTCAAACTATACCCCGTCTAAAGGCGGGGTTGGGTATTAGAGGGTTAAGGAATTTCTCTGGCTCAATTTTCTGGAATTTTTCTTCCGCGGTCTCTCTGAAAATTGTTCAAAAAATTTATTGAATAGTTCTTCCGGTAATTGAATTCAGGATTTGTTTTGCGGAAAAGCCTCTAGGCTTTTTTTAGAAGTTCTCCGAGGATTCCTTTAGGAATCCTACGACAGTTCCTTCCGGAAATTCTTCAACAATTTCTTGGAAATTCATTAGGCAGTGTTTTTTTTCGAAAATATCTTAATGAATTTCTGAAGATTTCGTTTTGGGAAATTGCGTTGTTAAGCTAATAAAATGTTGCACCCGATCCTTATTGCAATTTGTTATGAATATCCCTCGGCAATTCCTTCAGGAATGTATCCGACACTTTCTTCACGAATAATTTTAGAAATTTATTCTGTTATCCTTTGGAATTTTCAAAATCATTTCTGCAACACTTTCAGAAGTTTTTGAAACAATTCTTTCAGGAACTTATCGTGCAAATTCTCAAAGACTCCTCGGCAACTTTTTCTCAAAACTTTTCTTGACAATTCCATGGTTAGATTTTTATAAAGATTGATTTAGATATTTGTCTGTCAATTTGTTCAGCCACTACAACAACATTTTTTAAGAAATTCTTCAGACAACTATCTAAGATATTACTCCGACAATTTCTTTAGGTATTCATTAGGAAATTCCCTATGCAAATCCTACGGCCATTCCTGCTATAAACATCCTGTTTTTAATACATAATTAGTATTTTTTTTAAGATATCCCTTAGTAATTCTTGAGAAATTACTTATCGTATAGCTTCTTTAGGAATCCCCATAGACATTCCTCAGATTTCAGAAAGTCTTTCGTTTATTTCTTTTATAGTTTCTCCACCATTTTACTGTAAAACTGTTTTGAAATTAATTAATAAAGTCACCTTCAGTTTATTTTCCTGAGTTCTCTCTGTGTTTTGCAGTAATTTTTGCCAGTAATTCTTCGAGAATTTCTTCAACGAATTTACAGAAACGTCGGAGCAATTCTTAAAGAAATGGCCAGAACAATTCCTATAAAAAATGTCTCATTCCCAATTTCGTCATGATGGACATCATTGGAAGCTGCCAAGCAGTTTTTTAAATTTTTCAGATCATACTTTTATACTTAATTATACTTTTCTGAAATATTCTCAGGGAATTCCTAAGACAAGTTTCAGTATGCAATTACGAACTTCCTCTAGCAATTTTACTTAAAGAATTTTTCAGACATGTTTCCTTCTGGAGTTTTTCAGGATTTTTTTTCATTTCTTTTATTTTTATTTATATTTTTCGAAATTGCCAGAAGAATTCCTATAGGAGTTGTCTCTTTAGCAATTTCTAAAAATCTTTTTTTCCGTTTAAGAAAAACCTTTTTAATTTCTAGGAGAAACATAGAACTAATTGCCGTGTAAGAAATGTAAAGAATTATCTGTTGTTGTTAAAATTCATGTTCATAAAAAAAATACTGAGAAACTCCAAAAGGAAAAATGTCGGTAGCCTAGTTGATAAAGTACCACAGCATCACAGCGTATAAGGGTGGTGAGTTCGAACCTCGCCAGAGCTGTAGATGTTTTTCCCTGATTTTACTTCTTCATTTTTCTGTTTATTCATCTACAAATATGAACGTTGAGTTTTTTGAAAATCATAATTTAGTTCCCTCATTTATATGGATGTTGTGACATTTGTCGCAAAATTTTGATCTCTGGCCTACAGTGCGCTCGGGGTAGGGGATGACCTTTTCGTTTTCAACTCCGTCAATTAATCCTGCTGAAAGTGAGAAGCTTTTTGCCGTGTTCATTATCAAAACGATAGAAATTAATAAATTAGTCTTTGGGCGTGTGCGGGCCCACACCACGATTGATCTCCCTCCCTGCCTCCCCGCTTGGTATTGTTGTTGTTCATCAGTAATCAAAATCCAATGAAGAAGGATAAGACGTATCATCATCACCCTTCTCTTGGATCGAGGCTGTGAAAGGGTTAGCTCGCAGAAAAGGGTTTCCTTTGTCCGGGATGAGAAACGATTTTCGGTGGTCTTATGCCAGGCTAAGCCAGAGGAAAAAAGGACAATCTGTCGTGTCATCGACAACTCGCCCGATGGGATTATCCTTTCTTTGACGGGGGACTCCTTATCGCTTAATCCGTCCCAGGTTAAGAAGTGCTATTTCCAAAAGCATATGTTACACATCAAAGGGCCAACTCTGGCATCGATTATAAAATTTGTTGCCTGTCCTTTTCCAAGGACACTTTACCTCCTTCGACCCCGAACTCAGAAAAGGTAGGAGCCAATCTGCATACTACGACATCTTGGCTTGGCACTTTCCCGCATCTCCTATGCTCCACTTTTCCCCCTTTTCCCTCGAAAGACGACACGCGCGTGGGATGTTCTGCACAAGATGTAAGCCGTCGCGTCGGTCTAGTCTAAGGCTGACGAGGCTGAGGTAGGATTAAATTTAGCAGAAGCTAGCACAGACTTTCCCCTTTAGACCTTGAATCTTGCTTTGCATGTAATGTTCGGTTCGTTGCGTTTGACAGTTAATTTATGGTGATTAAAGTTGAACTCTGCAGCAGCATCAGCAGCAGCGCAAGCAGCGAAGGAAAATAAAATGCATGATGCGTACCCAGGTGGTTGTTTGGAAGGAGGTCGATTTTATGACATGATCGGAAGCTCCTTTTTGGCACTATAAGACGGCGTTGGTTGGGAAGTAATCGATTTTGTGTTACTTTGGAGAATGGCGATGTTGAGCTTGAAAATATGGAAAAATTGACTGTGTTCATTCTTAGTTTTTTCTCTTTTAAATATTGGGGAGATAATCTACTTAACAGACACCTGGATTGGAGGCTCAAGAAATTTTGGATTCGAGACCGGTTTCTACAAGCGCAAGTGGTGGTGGGACTACACCCCTGACCCACTGAACAACATACCCATGGTTACCAAACCCTTCGTCTCTCCGGAACCACCAAGAAGGGATTGCTTCAGAGAGGGGCTAGTGCACAACCCACCCTCAAGGCTAACTGCGTAGCTTGCAGCAACGAATATCGATGACTCGCTTTGAAGAGTCCACCAAGGTAACATGCTGGCCCTTAGCTAGTTTCCTGAGTGGTCCTCACAACTCTCTTTGTACTAGGAAGAACTGATGCCCACTTGCAACCTGACCTGCCCGCAAAGGGCAGACAATTAAACGTTCCATAATAAATACAAAATTTCCCATAAATAATTCGAAAAGTCCCAGTGAAGAAACAGGGGTGTAAGCAGTAATAAATAACAAAAGTTCCATAAACAAATAAGGAAATGCATAAATAAATCAAAAGTTTCCATAAATAATTGATTTTTGAGCAATTAAAAACATCAAAAATGCAATGAATAAATCAACTTTTGCAATAAAAAAACCCATTTTTCCCACCAAATAACTTCGAATATTCCATAAATAAATCCGATTTTTCCATAATAAATTAGAAAATTCACAATAAAAAAATATCGAAATAGCAATAAAAAATTCAAAAAATGCAATAAAAAATGACGAAATTACCCATGAAAAACAAATGCAGGAAAGTATAAGACAGTGAAATGCTGAATCGCACTTATATGACTGAAACGACTGAAAAGCTTGCGTAACTATGATTGCAATTTACCAAGCAATTGCTTGCTGTCCGAACTCGCTATCGCTCGTCGGACCAAAAAAAGGGATAACATATATGTTTGCATTATACCGGGCAAGTTCTTGGATCTGTGGTTTGTCTAGAACCGAATCGATGCAGTTGCGGTGCATCGGATATCGGAAACTTCGGCGGCCTTCTGCCGCCTCAGTTCCTCAATCCTCTATGCGGCTTCGCCGCATGGTCTACATATTTTTTTGGCTCAAAATGCATTTACGTTTATTGCTTGTTTTTTGACATTTATTGATAATTTATTTTCTTGTTTATTGCACTTTTTGAATTATTTATTGCTTTTTCGATATTTTTTTATTGTGAATTTTCTAATTTATTATGGAAAAATCGAATTTATTTATGGAAAATTCGAAGTTTTTTGGTGGGAAAAATGGGGTTTTTTTTATTGCAACAATTGAATTATTCATTGCATTTTTGACGTTTTTTATTGCTCAAAAATCAATTATTTATGGAAACTTTTGATTTATTTATGCATTTTTGCATTTGTTTATGGAAATTTTGTTATTTATGACTGCTTACACCCCTGTTTCTTCACTGGGACTTTTGGAATTATTTATGAAGAATGATCACTTTCTTATGAGTCGTTTATATTTTAGCCCCCGCAAAGGAAGGTTAACACTACCCTTCAGGTTCTGCACTCGAAGGTTGCAGACAGCAGGGTCTCACCTGCCCCGACCCTTGCCGGGGACCCCTTACCAACCGTGGGCTCGGATCCAACCCAGTAGACCGACGCCACGACAGCAACGCTACGGCGACTTCCTCTCCGCGGCCATTTAATCGCTTTAAGGGTCGATCTCGACCGCAGGGCACCGGTATGACCTACGAAACCGACTCCGAACTCCTGAACAACCTCTTGTACTGCATCTGAACTAGCCATTCTCCGAGTCCACGCGCCACCTCCTCTGTAGCTCTCAGACGATGTGGGTAATAACCGTTGAAACGGCGATCCTGCCAAACTCATCCCTACACATCCTCTGGATCAAATTGTCCGGAGTTGTGTCCTCCCTGCATGTGGCAAGCATACGGTCACGCATTGTGTGGAAACGCGGACATACGAACAAAACGTGTTCCACCGTTTCCTCTAAACCATTGCACGCTGGGCATTTGGGAGAAGGCGCATGCCCGAAACGGTGTAGATACTGTCGGAAACAACCATGGCCTGTAAGGACCTGTGTCAGGTGGGATGTAACTTCCGCATGGCGCCTAATAATCCAACTATCTACCCTCGGTATCAACCTATGGGTCCGCCTTCCTTTGGTGGAACTGTCTCACGCGCGCTGCCATTTGGCCATGGAGGCCATCCTGGTAGTCCTGCGTATGCCTCTTGTGCCGCGCATTTCGAAGCACTCCATGTCCTCCCTAATAAGGATGCCGATAGGCACCATATTAGTAATGACGCAGAGAGCGTCGTGTAACACGGTACGGTACGCGCTCGCAACCCTCAGGCACATAAGCCTGTAAGTACTTTCCAGCTTCCGTCGGTAGCATCGGTAGGTACTTAGTGCAGTGCCCCACGCCGGGCCACCATACCTAAGTATGGACGTAGCAACACTAGCCAGAAGCTTGCGCTTACACCGCAGAGCTGTTGGACATCATCCGGGACAGTGCCGCAATAGCTGTGGAGGCTCTTTTACAGCCATAATTGACGTGGCTACCGAAGGTACGCTTATCGTCGATCATCACGCCCAAGTGTTTGTTAACAACCGTCACCTCAGTCTTGTGGTGAGCCAGCTCCAGTTTCCTGGACCGCATCCACGCCTCCACAACCTTGATCGAGTGGTCGGTAGTCAACTTCACTTCCTCGATCGTTTCACCGTAGACTTCGAGCGCAATGTCGTCGGCAAATCAGACAATCTCCACTCCCACTGGGTACTCTAAGCTCAACACCTCGTCGTGCATGACATTCCATAACACCGGGCCCAGGATTAAACCTTGCGGGACTCCTGAGGGTATGTGAAAGCATTTTCGACCCACCTCCGTGTCGTAAACTAGTACACGATTCCGAAAGTAACTTCCGATAATCTTCTACAGGTACCCCGGTATCCCCAGACGCAAGAGCGCATCGGCAATAGCAGACCAGCTAGCGCTATTAAACGCATTCCTTACATCCAGAGTCACTACCGCGCAGAAACGAATTCCCCTCCTCGTTGTCTCGAGTGCTTTCTCGGCGGTTTTTGTAACTGACAAGATAGCGTCTACGGTAGACCTCCCCTTTCCGGAAGCCGTACTGGTTACTCGAAAGACCCTTTTCGACCTCGGTGAACCTCAACATTCTATTAAAGATGATATTTTTGAACTCCTTCCCCGCCGTGTCTATCAAGCATATTGGTCTTTATGCCGACGGGTCTCCGGGTGGTTTCCCCGCCTCTGGCAATAGCACCAGGCTCTGCCTCTCCCAAACCTCTGGGAAAACTCCCTCGTCCAGGCATTTCTACATAGCAGACCTAAACATCTCGGAAGCCACTGCAATAACTACTTTTAAGGCCAGGTTCGGAACTCCGGTCGGACCTGGGGCCTTACCTACGCTAAGGGACTTCGCTATCCCTGCAAGTTCCACATCGGTTCCACATCCTTATCGCCAGCCCCAGTCCCCGGCTGTCCTACGAAAGGAGGCCAAGGATTAGGATCATGACGCGGAAAAAGCCCCTCGATGATCCTCTCCAACATCTCTGAAGATTGCTCTGTAGGAGCCATTGCACCTCTCGTCTTGACCATCACGATCCTGTAGACACCCACGGATACGCATTGGTACTTTGACAGAGACCCTCAAAGCAGGCCTGTGTGCTTGCTCTTATCTCAGTCTACAGCGCGACTTTGGCAGCGGCGAACACCACTTGCCTTTCGTTTCGCTCTTCCTCAAATCGTGCTCGCTGTATCCGCCGCCTAACCCGGAGGCAGGCGCAGCGCAGGTCCGCTATTGCTTGAGTCCTCCAGTAGTCCGGTAGTATCTCATTTCTAGGGTGGACTCGCCTAGGCATGGTCGCATCGCACGCACGTGAGAGCAAAGCTACCAGCTCGTCGCCGTCTAAACCAATTAGGTTTCTCTCACGGCGGAGCGCATCCCTAAATACCTTTTCGTCGAAGTATATTGTCTTTCACCTGAGAGGGCTTGGCCTCAGCCTAGCCGCCTCTTCCACTACCCGCTGCATGCTGTTTTTATAGTCGATCAGGGTTATTGCCCGGCATTCTTGCAACATGCCCTGCCCACCGTATCCTTCCGGCTTTCGCCACCTTCTGGATGCTGGATTCGCCGTAAAGTGCAGCGAGCTCGTGGTTCATCCTTCTCCGCCACACACCATTCTCCTGCACACCGCCGAAGATCGTCCTCAGCACGCGTCGCTCGAAAACTCCGAGTGCTTGCAGGTCCTTCTCGAACATGGTCCATGTCTCGTGCCCGTAGAGAACCAACGGTCTTATTAGCGTTTTGTAGGTACATGGTGCATTTGGTGCGTGGGTGAATCTTTTTAGACCGCAGTTCTGGAGCCCGTAGTAGGCCCGACTTCCGCTGATGATGCGCCTCCGAATTTCACGGCTCACGTTGTTGTCAGCCGTCAGTAAGGATCCGAGGTAGACGAATTCCTCCACCACCTCGAAAGTATCCCCGTCTATCGTAACATTACTACCCAGACGGATCCGGTCGTGTTCGGTTCCGCCTACCAGCATGTACTTTGTTTTTGAGGCATTCACCACCAGTCCGACCATTGTTGCTTCGCGTTTCAGCCGGGTGTACAGCTCTCCCAGGTCGATACTGTCGTATGCCGCTTTGAAGTCGATGAACAGGTGATGCGTTTGGACCTGGTATTTACGGCATTTCTGGAGGATTTGCCGTACGGTGAAGATCTGGTCCGTTGTCGACCGGCCTTCGATGAAACCGGCTTGATAACTTCCCACGAACTCATTCGTTTTAGGTAATAGACGACGGAAGATGATCTGGGATAGCACTTTGTAGGCCGCGTTCAAAATAGTGATCGGTCTGAAGTTCTCACATTCCAAATCGTCGCCTTTCTTGTGTATGGGGCAGATTACCCCTTCCTTCCACTCCTCCGGTAGCTGTTCGGTTTCCCAGATCCTGACTATCAGCCGATGCAGACAGGTGGCCAACTTTTCTGGGTCCATCTTTATGAGCTCAGCTGCGATACCATCCCTACCAGCTGCTTTGTTGGTTTTGAGCTGGCGAATGGCATCCTTAACTTCCCTCAGCGTGGGAGTTGGTTCATTTCCGTCCTCCGCTGCACTGGGGTCGTCGTTTTCTCCTACGTGCCTACGTTCTCCACGCCGGTTCTGATCGAAGTGCTGCTTACACCTTTCGATCACCTCACGTCCGTCCGTCAAGAGGCCTCCGTCTTTGTTCCTGCATATTTCGGCTCGCGGGACGAAGCCGTTGCGGGATGCGTTATTGAGCTTCTGATAGAACTTCCGTGTTTCTTGGGGAACGACACAGCAGTTCCATTTCTTCACACTCCGCTTCTTCCAGGCGGCGCTTTTTCTCCCGAAAGGGGCGGGTCTGCTGTTTCCGCTTCTGTTTGTAACGTTCCACGTTCTGTCGAGTCCCTTGCTGCAGCATTACCGCCCTCGCTGCGTTCTTCTCCTCCTTCTGCACTATTCGTCGAACCATTCGTTCCGTCGATTCCGTTCCACGTACCCGATGGTGCTCTCGGCTGCGTCGTTGATGGCTGCTTTCACTGTACTCCAGCAGTCGTCTAGAGAAGCCTCATCGAGCTCACCCTCGTCTGGCAACGCGGCCTCGAGATTATGCGCGTTTGCTGAGGCGACATCCGATTGCTTCAGTCGCTCTAGGTTATACCGTGGCGATCGCCGGTACCGTATATTGTTGATGACGGAGAGTTTTTGGGCGCAGTTTGACCATCACCAGATAGTGGTCGGAGTCGATGTTGGTGCCACGATAGGTCCTGACGTCGATAATGCCGGAGAAGTGCCGTCCGTCAATCAGAACGTGGTCGATTTGAGATTCCGTCAGCTGTGGTGATCTCCAGGTGTAACGATAAGGGAGGCTGTTGGAAGGTGCTACGTATGCCCATATTTTTGGAGGCGACGAAATCAACGAGTCGTAGGCCGTTTTCGTTCGTCTGCTGGTGGGCGCTGAATTTACCAATCGTCGGTCCGAATTCCTCCTCCTGGTCTACTTGGGCGTTTAAATCTCCTATGATGATCTTGACGTCGTGGCTTGGGCAGCGATCGTACTCGCGTTCGAGCTGCGCGTTAAATGCGTCCTTGTCATCATCAGTGCTTCCGGAGTGTGGGCTGTGCACGTTTATTATGCTGAAGTTGAAGAATCGGCCCTTGATCCTCAACCTGCACATTCTTTCGTCGATGGGCCACTAACCGATCATGCGCCTCTGCATATCACCAATCACGATGAAAGTTGTTTCCAGCTCGCGTGTGTTGCCGCAGGTCTGGTAGATGGTATGATTATCTCTAAATGTTTGCACCTTGGATCCTGTCCAACACACCTCCTGCAGTGCTACGATGCCGAAACCGCGGTCCTTTAGTAGATCGGCGAGTATGCGGGTGCTCCCAATGAAGTTTAGAGATTGGCAGTTCCACGTACAGAGTTTCCAATCGCATGTCCTTTTTGTTCACTGGGGTCGTTGCCGTTGGTCTCGGTTCGTATTATTCTGTTGCTGATTTTCCGTTACAATTGTTTTTTACAGCTGACTCGTAGGGCCTGATACCAACCCCCTACTTTCCGGAGGACCATAGTGTACAGTTGAGCTTAGAGTCCTTCCCTGGCACTCGGACGTAGATCAGCCGCCCCTAACATGAGGATCAGACGCTGTTGTGAGTCGCTCCTCCTGGAGAACAGACGCTCAGGTTTGCCGATGCAAACCCCCCCCCTTCCCTGTCAGCCTACGACTAAAGTTCCCACCGGGGTTGGTTACCCGATCTTCCCTAAGGTTGCTCATAGTTTCCGGCCGGTACCACGTGGAGGTAGGGATAGGAGATGCTGGGCAGAGGCTAGTGGATCACAATGGGATCTGAATTGCGCAGCATACCCAGCCTTTACCGTGCGTTTTGTCGACATTTAGCATGGCCAGTGTATCTAGCAGGATCTGACTCCGCTGGTTCATGAAACGGCTTTCCCATTCCATAGCCCTGGCATTGAAATTACCCGCTATTACCACCGGCCTTTGCCTTGTCAATACGGTCGTCAAACAGTCCAGCATCTGCCAAAATTGCTCTATCGGCCACCGCGGAGGCGCATAACAGCTACATAAGAAGACCCTGTCTACTTTGGCGACCACGAAGCCCTCATTGGTAGTACCTAGACACCAACTCCTGTCGTCCATATAGCCGCCATTTTTCTGGACCTATCCGCGACCCGTTGTCGATGGGTATTTGATATGGATCCGCTATGAAAGCAATTGCTGAGCTGCGTCACAGTGATCCAGGTTCAGCTGCTTTACCTGCCCTGTTATTTGTTCATTACGGCTTTCTTGGAAGCCAGGCACCTTGGGTTGCCTGAAACACATCAAACACGTGGGTGAACTCGTGCAGTCTTGTCCATGTGGTACTCGGCGCCGCATCGCCTGCACTGCACAGCTTACTATTGTAAGGGCCTTTGCAGTCCCATGGCTTGGGTCCTGGTTCCAGACATCTGAAGCAAACTTCCGATGGCTCTTGCAAGCTCGGTTGGCATACTGACCAGCCCACCTTCAGCTTCCCTACATTAACGGACTTATTTGCGTCTTCCACAGGTAGTTGTACCAAGAATATCTGTGTCCTTGCCAGGCTCTTCCGTATCCGAACGGCTGCGGTGGCCAGTTGCACCTCGCCCTCTTGCCGTAGTGCCGTGACGAGCTCTTTCGCTTAGGTGATCTCGCATATGTTCTTCATCTTCAGAGTCGCCGCCGCTGTAAGGGCCCTCACTTCAACACGCTCACCAAGAACCTCTTCCGCCAGACTTTTGTAGGCGGCGCCCTTGCACTGATTCCGCGCTTGAGCTCGTGGGTAATTTAACCCGTACGAGTACGTCTAATACTACGCACGTCGGTTTCCAGATCCACGACCCAAGCAACCACAGTGTTGAAGCCTTATTGCATGCAGATATACGGTGTACTTAGAGCAATCATTACTTTAAATGCAAATTTAAAGTTGATTTAAAGTGGAAATGGGCAATTATGCGACTGTTTCAAGATTATACCAGTATAATCCTAATTTGATTCTATAATTGCCCACTTCCACTTTAAATCAACCTTAAGTTTGCATGTAAAGTAACGATTGCACTAAATACACCGTATATCTGCATGCAATAAGGCTTCAGCGCCGTGGTTACTTAGGGAGCTTGGCGTCGCTTCGCATCGCCTTCAAGACGTTCGAATACGCGTCGCCTTTCACGTGCTTGGCAACTCTCCTTTCTTCTTGGTTCGGTGTCCCTGTACTCCTGCTCATTTAGCGGTTTTTTCTTCTTCGCATCTGCTACACATTTTGGGCTTCCTGAGAAAGCAAAGGCCTCCGTCCGGGTAGACTTTGTATCCTTTGCTTTCGCTGGTTCTGCCGCTGCTACAGTCGTCACGAGTCTCTCGTAGTCTTGCTTGGCATCATCCATTGCCAATGCATCCATTGTCAATGCATTGACTTTCGAAGTCGCAACAGGACCGTTGTAAGGTCCTTACTTATGTTGACCTTCGTGGACGCAAAGTTGAGAAAACCCGTCACGATTTTGGTTGATGACCCGCATCAATGGCCCACGCTCCGTTCACTCCGTTCCTGGCAGGTTAGCCGGGGAATGAATCGAAGCTATTGCAAATCAGTATTTAATGTATTTCATGATGCCGCTTGAAATAATTAACAATTTCTGCTTTATTATTGTTATTCAAAATTTATGATCCAAACGTTGTCTCTCCACTCAAGCAGTACATCATAAACATTTTAGTGGATAATGGATCTTAATTAAACTCCCATTGTCGCCATCCGGCCCGAAACCAGTTTCCGGAAAATTAAGTAATTAATCACCTAACAACAACTGCCGCCTTATCTCGGTTGGTCGGTATCTAAAACTAAGCGCCTCCCGCTTCCAAGAGATTGGTTTTCACCGTCGTCGTCGTCGTCGTCGTCGTTGCGTTGGGCTACGTTCGCACCAATCAATCAATCATCCAGAAGCAATCACGTGATTAAAACAGTCATAATGATCAAACAACGCGTTGTGTTGTCGCTGCCGTGTTGTTCCGTGAACCAACCTCCCCCGCGGTGATAGCAGCGGACCAACGACGCCTACCGTCAGCCGTGGCTGTTTTCGTTTCAACGATGCTTTTTTGGCGATAATAGAGTGTGCTCTCTGATGTCATTCGATTCGCTACCGACGTTGCGTTGCGTTGACGAAAGTAGAGAGCCCGGAGTTAATTAGTCGCGAAACGATTTCCTTCAGCTGACTCGCCTGCGGCACTTAGCAGTGGGGACTATTCTGGGTTGAAGTGTCGTACTTTGGTGTGAACTTGGTCGCTTTCTACTTATACTTAACGAAAAACCATTCAATTATAGTTTGAAATGTAGGTATTCATGTTGTATATTTGAACTAAAAATATTTATTTTTCAGTAACTGTTCTGAATTTACGGTCGCCATATCGGTTTAGCAAGCCTTTAAGGACAAGGTATTTGCAGTACATAGCTCAAAATTTCTAGAGCACCGTTTTTTAGAACCGTTGAACGGATTTGGATGAAAATGCATCACTCTAATTGTTCAGTGGTTGTCAACAGCGTGATGCATTTTAATCCAAATCCGTTCAACGGTTTTAAAAAACGGTGCTCTAGAAATTTTGAGCAATGTACTCCAAATACCTTGTCCTTAATGTTGGTCTCTGATATAACCTCCAGACATTATTTCACCATTTTGAATTCAACAATGGTTTTGAATTCAGATTTTACAGCTCCACTCGTCGGAACCGTTCAAACTTGCAGTCTATGACCTTGTTAAATAGTTCCAAACTGTTTGCCGTTCAACGACAGAGATCATCATGTCACGGTCGCCATCTTATTAAATGGCTAACCATCATGTTTACCAAAAAAAAAGAGAACAGCTTTGGCTGAGATTGCAGTCAGATTTGGAAAAAAATATGTCAAAATGAGACCAGAAGTATAACTATCAGAAAGGCACGCCGAGCTGCACATTATCATAAGGTAACTGAAAACATTTTTATCGTAAGTCTATGTCGATGTAGGCAGTTCTGAGTTATCCATAAATCAAAGCCACTAAAACTGACGGCGCACGAAATCGAACGAGAGTCCATTCTTCCTCGTCGGCCTTGACTTCAAGTCACAAGCTGACACTTAAACTTCGGCAACATCACTGTCTTGAGCAATCCGTACCGGAGCAAAAACCGTAGCACAGTCCGTGTCTGCAGGGTGTGACTATATCCCCATTAATGGGCAGGTACTACCTACTAGGTAGTGTGCCGGAAGTGTGAGTAAATTTGCTTTTATGAGGCGACTTCTTTATTGGTGGTGCAACCCCGGGTGAACTCTCCAAGGATGAGCCAAACCAGATGTATGTAAAGGTAGACGAACCAGTAGACGGCGCAGTTGTCGCTGACGACAGGTGACCTCCAAGGTCAGTAGCTGAAGCAGGGAATAGAGTGCGGGTAGAAATGGATAGATATATAAAGAAGAACTACATTTTTTAACTGTTGTATATTTTTGGGTTTTTATGTGGTAAGACAACTAGAATGAAGCTTTGCGTTAACAATTTCAAAACAATTCATAGTTAGTTATGAAGGTTCCGAGAAAAACTACTAAATCATAATCCCATATAAGTTCTGATTTTAGTTCACTTTGAACTGAAACTCAATCATTTGAATTTCAGAGGCAAATATAAGTCAGTTGGTTTTTAAACTGAAACTGAAATGCGTCAAAAAAGTTGTTGAATCATGTGTCAGGCAGATGAATGAAAACATCTATCGTAATGTCATGCAATCTGCTATCAATTGTAGAACTCGAACACGTGAGAATAATTGGTAAAGTTGCTAAGGTGAAAATTTGTTAAAAGTGAATTCTTATGCAAATTGTTTAATTAACCCGGGAGCGGTCGCGTCGTGTACTGAGTACACGCGCCATGAAAAATGCACGCTTGTGGTATACAACGTGAGCGTGGCGTCGCTGCAGGTAGTCGAAGACGCGACTGCTCGAGGGTTAAATTATTGAATTCTAATCTCTTATAGCTAAACTACACGCTAAATTGTTAGTTACCTAAAAATAGTTGTTCCTAATCTAAAAGTGTTAGTGGTTCATGCAGAGCAGTAAGTTTCTTATTTCTATTGTTAAAACTTAACCTAATTTAAAATGAATCATGCAGGAACAATACAAGACACGAAGAATACGGGAAAATTGTCCTTAAATCTACACATGCAAACCGATTTATGTAAGTACAAAACTTATAACTATCGAATCACTCTAAAACTAAAACGAATAATAAAATTGCAGCAAAAGCTACGTTACAACTAACATCTGAAGTTGTGATTTGCTTCGACGAAAATAGACCTTGTGAAGGGCAATTATAACCTCCCGAAAATTTAGGAACAGTATTCGTTACTCTGTGTAAACACTTCAGCTGATATCCCGCAGGGAAATGGACGAGGACAATGGCGGTTATTGTAATTTACAACTCGTCAATCACTCGGCACGGCAATGTGTTTCGCCCAACAGATACGACTTACCTCTCCGATTGTCTGCTGCTCAATGAGTGACGATGATCCGACGATCGTGTGCAGTGCTACCAACCTAGTGAGCAAGTGGCATTGTGTAACGGCGTTACACACTGTCAGTCGAGAGGGGTAGGAATATATCCATATTAAGGCTCGTGTATACGACACCTTAAACTCTGAAGGTGGAATTTTCGAAAACATACATTCATACATACATACATTTCCCATCAATTAACAGTTGATTATTCCTCAGGTAATTGACAATCATACCTACCTAACGGAGAACTAGTACGCAAGAGAGATCGGATAGCTGTTTCCTGAGTTTGACCAAACTAGAAAAGCTCCACCAATAGGTTGCCCTTGTGGTCTTCACAGACCACAGAAGGCAAGCTTCTTCAAAAGTTTTCATGAAGAAGGACGTTGTATTATCAGCTATGGTCAGCTAAAAGTTCTTCATCTGACACATGCCAATTAGGCAACTTGTAACTTATTCTGCTAGAGCAAGCCGTTATGACTAACACTTCCTCTCCAGTACGTACCATGAAGGATGGACGGCTTCCTTAGTTTTCAATATCCAAGACATGTACTACAAACTGGGCCCTCTCAAGGTTATGTCTGAGCTACCCTAGATGATGTTGTGAGCGTTGTCATTACTGCGAAAAATAAGCGGAAATCCTTTTGAAGTGCCTTGTTTGAAGCAGAAGCATCGGTAGGGGATGTTTCGTCATGCGGCAAATAAACCGAACGATACACGTATTTTTTGTTGAGGTTTCCAACAAATACATCAATTGTGACAGACAGCACATACATCTCTGGCGGTTAGTTCAGAATCGAATGCGGCAACGATTGCGTTGTTTTCAAGCAGACATTCTCGAGGCATGACACGCGAGTCTAACATCTCATTTATACTGAAGGTAGCAAACATCGGGATCACAAGGTCACTCTAGATAGAAATTCCTCCTACGAAAGTAAGGTTTCAGGACTAATGCCACTTGGGCTGTACCAATTTATTTTAAGCTGGAAATTGATCTTAGCTATCTTCACCGCAGCCTCATGATATTGGTTTTGCAGTCTTTTGGGGGAATCGAAAACACTAGTTTATGATTTTCTCGACGTTTCGGTCCGTATGGGAACTTTTTCGAGGGCTCAATCGGTCAAGGTTTCCTAGTCATCGATTTAACTCTTGAAAATGGTACCATACCAATATTCTGAAGCAAAAAGTTCCTAGTCGTATTCCTACCAAGTATATACTAACCGTACTCACTAATCAGATTAGGCATGGTTAAATTCTTCGCGGAAAGCGAACACATTTTAAGCATAACCAAGCTGAAGGTGGCGAGTTCAATTCATGGTCGGTCTAACAATTAAAGCTATATGAAAACAATTAAAAAACAATAGGTTCTTATGTTAACAAAGTATTCTGTTGTGCATGTATTATACATACAGTGTATTTTAAAATTTGATTCTTTAAAATGATGGCACTAGGATTACTTTAAATTTCACCATTATATAGACAACTAGGACATTAACGGTTGAATTCGTTATTACTTTTGGATTCAGCGTTCAAACCATTATTAGTTTACAATAGAATGTATCAGTAACATCGAAATGTAACGTTTCTCAATGGTCTGGAAAAAAACAGTTTTTGAGTAATTCCGAAACAGTGTGTATCGATGACAGCCACGTTTTGTTGTAATCAGCTCGGTCGTCAGCGGTAAAACAATTCGAAGAGCAGTTTCGTTTGCTCGTTGCTCAGCTGCATGAATTTTACACAATTTCGAACGGGAGTAAATTTAGTGTGTGATGCAGTGCTAAATCATTCAACAGGTTTGTATGTGTTTTGTTTGCATTTTTGTGATAAGTTGAATGGGCCATTTTACGAAGTGACAACAATGTTCTCCTGCACACCGCCGAAGATAGCCTTAGCACGCGTCGCTCGAAAACTCCGAGTGCTTGCAGGTCCTTCTCGAGCAACATAGTGCATTTGTTGCGTGAGTGAATCGTTTTGGACCACAGCTTCTTTTGGGGCCCGTAGTAGGCCCGACTTCCGCTGATAATGCGCCTTCGAACCCGAGGTAGACGAATTCCGGCACCACCTCGAAGGTATCCCCGTCTATCGTAACATTTCTGCGCAGACGGATCCGGTCGTGTTCGGTTCCTCTTACCAGCATGTACTTTGTTTTTGAGGCATTCTCCACCAATCCAACAAATGTTCTGGCGATAATGTCCATGTCGTCCGCAAAGCACACACATTGATCGGATTTTGTGAAAATCGTTCCTCGGCTGTTGAACCCGGCTCGTCGCATCACACCTTCCAGAGCGATGTTGAAGAGTAGGCATGAGAGGGCATCACCTTATCGCAGTCCCCGGCGAGATTCGAATGAACTGGATAGTTCACTCGAAACCCTTACGCAGTTTTGCATACCGTCCATCGTTGGGTTGCTTTAATCAGTTCCATCATGCCGCTTAAAGTGTTGCCACATATAACGCTTAGTTTGCTAAACTCAGTTATCTACCAACACGCAACACGCATGTCTTATAAGAGTTCCGACAGCGCAAGTTCTGGTTGTATAGAAGTAGATTTGACGTAGTTCCAAAACAATGCTAGAATTATGTCAAATTAACTCCTGTACAACCAAAACTTACGCTGCCTAAACTTTTATATGACATGTGTGTTGGACTGAGCGAGAATCGAACCCGCTCAAATGTGTAAATGTCTTTTAAATTTCCGTCAAGGATTCCTTCAGGCATTTCATCAGGGATTAAATTTATCGAACGATACCTCCAGGACTCCCATCATAAATTTTACCACGATTTTTTTTCCGGATTTCGTTATGTATTCCATCTAATTTTCCTTCATGAATTTCTCCAGGAGTTGTTTCCAGAACTCCGTTAGCAATACTCTTTATGGAACCGTCCATAATAGACTGCATGAAGCCTTTTCAGGGGAGGGACGGGGGTAAAATTGTTGTCCCAGAAATTGATACGGGCCATGTATTGGGCTTGGAAAAAATAGGCTACAAAGGGACAGGGGATGTTGATAATTGAACTAAAACTGCTTCGTCATTTGTGCATGGTCCCTTTCAGGATTCCTTTGATAATTTCTCTCTAGGGATTTCTCCTGAGATTTCTTCCGGGATGTATTTATGTACTGATTATTCCCGAAACTGCATTAGGGATTTCTCCAGAATTCTTCCTGTTTTTCCGGGATTTCTTTTGGTATTTCTTCAAGAACTCCTTCCTGGATTCCTTCATTGGTTTCTCCCAGATTTCCTCTAGAGATTCATTTAGAGATTCTTTAAAGGATTCTCCCCGAGATTCCTAAATGAAGATTTCTATAACAAATCTTCCTGGATCCTCCTACAGAAATTTCTCTCGGAATTCCTTCATTGATTCTTCCAGGGTTTGTTTAGGATTTTATTCCAGCATTTCTTCGGGGTTCTTCCCCAGGATTCTTTAACTATTTCATCATGGATCCTTTCAGGGATTCTTCCCAGGCTTTCTTCACAGGTTTCTAATTGGATTCCTTCAGAGATTTTTTTCTCCTTCAAGGATTGTTTGCGGGATTCCTACAGGCGTGGGTTTCGGTGGCATTTCAGAGCGATTCAAAGGATTTTCAGCGAGCTTTAAGAGGCGTTCCAGGGATATTTTCAGGAACTTTAGAGGGTCTCAGGTGCCTTACAGGTTGTGCGGGGCAGTTTCAGGAGGTTTACAGAGGATTTTCAGCAGGCTTCAGAGGCATTTTGGAGGATTTCGGAGAGTTCCCGGAAGCTAAATTCGGGCTTTGAGGGCTTCAGGGGCCTATAATTTTTGGAGTTCACAAGTGTTACTGAAAGTTTGAAGGGTTAGGAAGCATCTCGGAAAGATTGGAAGGATTTACAGTTTTGATTTTACATTTTGAATCACTGCTCTCAGACTCAGATGCTTTTTAAAACGTTTCATAAGCGTTTCAGAAGGGCTGGGAGACGTTTCAAAATGATAACGCTTATATATCCGATGACCTATACTCAAGGGAGTTCTCGAAGACTCTCAAACTAACATTGAACTCATTACCTGCGAAAATTGTGTGAGTGTGATATATTCCAGTAATTTCATCAGAAATTCCACCAGGGGTTCTTTCAGATATTCTCTACAGATTCCACCAGAAATTTGTTATTTATCCAAAAAAATTAACAGGAATACCTTCGGAAATTTCTCCTTACTTTTGATGATGATGATGATTTTGTTCTACCATTTATTGCAGCAAGGCATCTGCCTATGGCACTGGAATAATCTGAAAAGCGATTTGATTTAGATTGTGCTGTTGTTAGTGACCAGGCATTCTCCTGTATGACGGGCCAAAATGGGTTTGCGGACCCGCAAGCAGAGACAATTGCACGAAACCCGCGTCAGTGGAAAACAATCACCTTCAAAAAGAAAGTTCTCACGAACAACTGCAAAATCAGGCCCTTGATTGACAGAATACTCCCTATAGATGGGGTCGAAGAGCCCGCCCTCAATCCACGAAATTATAACAAGGAGGAGGCAGTTCCAGGTTCCTGTCCAAACCGTTTCAATCGGGTGCTCTGATGGTTTCTCCCTTTCCCAATATATAATATGATATGTGTATGTGTGATTGTTTATTTTTATTATATGATAGAACATTCTTACCTTTTTGTTATCTAAAAACTTAAAGGTTGACTATATTTGGTTGGCATTTATTCATACAAAAAATTTACCTGAATCTTTCTGAAATAAGATGTTAATTCGCAGTAAAAGTTCAAATATAACACATAGTACACCAATCTTAGATCTTAAATAGTACATAACTGCCTGATTACTTTAGACAGGAAACTGTAGCAAGATCTAAATTTGGTGTGGTGGATCTTACACTGCAACACACCATTGCGTGTGGTTATCTACCCAAGGATTTACTTGGAAATATTCTTCAGTGATTCTTAAAAAAATCGTCCAGCTATTTTTTGAGAAATTTCTCCAGGGAAGATTCCCCCAGAAATACCGTCCCTACACAGTTATGGATCACACACAGTTACGGATCACTTTGATGTTTAAAGTCGAATATCTTGCTCAAAACATATATTTCGGCACGAAATTCATTTTTGTAGCATGATCTTATTTGTTTTCTGAGATAAAAAGTCATTTACAAGAGTTCAATCTAAAAATAAAATGTATTTCAATGCAACGATAGTGTTGTCCTCTCACATTTGCCAGTAAACAGCCGAATTCCATAAGATGGTACTCCTGCTGCGGTAAGCTCTAAAAGTGTCGAAATCCATCAATTTTGTTATAAAAATCGCTCGTACACGTTGAATAAGATACGTATGTATCTATTAAAAGAAGTTTTTTTTTCATTCTGGGATTCAAATACTAGAATAATGTGATTTTCAACAGCGATCCATAATGTGACCCAAAAACTTTTCGTTTGGCGCTATTATGGATCATTTTAAACAAATATAGATTTTTGCTCCACTCAACGTTCCGGATACAATAATCTTACCTTAAAGTATCAAAAGTATCATTAAAAAACCCGAATTAACCCACCTATGGTGAACAGAACCCTTCTTACACTTATTTAAATTATTGTTTTATTATTTGTATTTAACATATTTGTTTTGTGGAATTGACCAAAAGTTCTAGAAAATATTGTGGATTTGGCATCTAGTGGATTGGTTTCCAAAATAGCATCATGGACCATGGACTAAGCTACCAGAAATGCCAGACACTTCCTAGAGTCTTGTATGGAATGTTTAAAAAATAGCTTACATATTCTGGAATTTTGTATCTTTTATTAACTGCTAAAAGATCTTGAATCGATTAACAAATGGGTAAGAAAATCAGCGAGATACACTTTGTCTAAATCAGTCAATTAAATTAGCTCCGAAGTACTTGGTATTCATGGTTATGGTGTAAAAACGACAAAAATGATATATCTACTAAGTTAATCAGTTTTGGCAGCTTTCATTTAACATTTTGTTAGTTTCCATAAAATTCCTGTGTATTTGTAATTTGTTATTTATAATTTTATTAAAAACAATAACCTGGTAGTATACACTTTGTATGAGGTCAGCATCATTTATTGAAAAATAATTTCCCATAGACTGGTCAAAAACAAATGCAAGATAACAAGTGAATATAATAAAAAAAAAGAATTTATTGAAATACTCTTTGTAAGATATCTCAGTAATCAAATGTCGAATCGAAATAAAATTTCAGGGCCTTATACAAGCATATTGTAGCTTTCATTTGGAGCTTAGAGAACCCAAATCGGTTGACAGACGGCTGAGATATTTATTATGGTACCCTTGGTCAAAAATCTCTCAAAAAGTTAACCTGTATTACTCCCAAGTACTCTTTGAAAGATATCTTGGTAACCAAATGTCCAATCCTAATGAAATTGTATAGGGTTCTACTAGAATGTTGTAGCTTTTATTTGGTGTCAGGAAACCGAAATCGGTTGACAGACGGCTAAGATATTTATTATGATACTTTTGGTCAAAAATCTCAAAAGGTTTAGTTGTATAAACCCGAAGTACTATTCGATAGATATCTCTGTAACCAAATGTCCAATCGAAATAAAATTTCTGGGCGATCTACTAGGATGCTGTAGCTTTCATTTGGTGCCAAGAGAACCCAAATCGATTGACAAACGGTCGAAATATTTAAAATCTTAAAAAGTTTAGGAGTATGACTCATAAGTACTCTTCGAGAGATATCTCGGTAACCAAACGTCCAATCGAAAAAAAAAACCAATAGCGTTCTACTAGGATGTAGTAGCTTTCATTTGCTTCCAAGAGAACTCAAATCGCTTGACAGACGGCTGAGAAACGTGCGTGACTTTTTTTGTAACGCACATACACACACACACACACATACACACATACACACACACACACATACAGACATTTGCACAGTTCATATAATAAACTTGAGTAATCACCGTGCAATATATAATAATTGGGTTGCATTGGCTTTTCTCGGTGACAGGTAATATCAAAACAGCGTTTTATACGTTACGCGTTTCGGCCTACTATTCTTCAGCCTTCCTCAGACGCAACATGCTGAATGCGACCTTACAGCTTGGTCTGTCACTATTAACTCTTAATAGTGACAGACCAAGCTGTAAGGTCGCATTCAGCATGTTGCGTCTGAGGAAGGCTGAAGAATAGTAGGCCGAAACGCGTAACGTATAAAACGCTGTTTTGATATTACCTGTCACCGAGAAAAGCCAATGCAACCCAATTATTATTTGCTCAGTTCGTCGAGCTGAGTTTATTGGTATATGAGACTCGGCCCTCCGGGCCTCGGATCGAAAGTCGGTTTTTCGAGCGATATTTATACCCTTCTTATGGGTGTAAGAAGGGTAAAACATGTAACCTTGAAAACCAGGTGTCTTGAAACACAGAGTTGTAATAATAACACTTAAAATGGAGAGCATCACTGAAACCTAGTGGCGCACCTCTATCGAAGTAAACAGATTCGGGACTTTTTAATGTTTTCTCTTTATTCCTGTTATAAAATCGGGTACTCCATCAGTAAAATAATCAATACACTGCGTAGTTTAGCCTTACAAACGCAAATTTATTATGAGAGTTAGAATTTTGAGTAATTTTGCACTGTTTCGTCCAGCGGTGAATTAGGCCCCACGTTGTGTCTTTTATCTCCCGGGGGACTCGAGGAAGAACGAATTACTTCAACTGCTTCACGGTTTATTTGCACCACAGAGAGGCAGTACTCCTGCTCTGTGGTGTTACGGTGCTTACAACGACAGCACCCAATTGTATGACATGCTCGCTGAAGAAACATTCCAAGCGGAAATCGTATCGACATGTGCCGCCGAAGGAACTACTTGGCACTTCACACCTCCAAAAGCTCCTCACTTCGGCGGGCTATGGAAGTCGGCCATCAAGGTAGCGAAGAAGCATCTGTATCGACAGATAGGCACGACGCGGCTCTCTTATGAGGACATGAGCACTGTTCTAGCACAGGTAGAAGCGATAATGAATTCGCGGCCACTGCTTCCAATGAACGAGGATCCTGACGACTTGGCCGCATTAACTCCAGGCCACTTCCTCGTCGGTACATCGCTTCTCGCCCTGCCCGACCCAGACTTTCGCACCATTCCGACAAGCCAGCTGAACCACTACTGGAAACTTCAGTCTCACATCGGACGATTTTGACACCATTGGCAGAAGGAATACATCCAGGAGCTGCAAAAGGACACCAAGGGTCATTCGAGGAACGAGAAATTTCTGCTGGGACAACTTGTCATCATCGTCGACGAGCACCAGCCAACACTGCGCTGGCCTTTGGCTCGTAGAGTCGCCGTTCATCCCGGGAACGACAACATCACTCGGGTCGTTTCATTGTTGACTGCGAAAGGCGTTATCAAACGACCGCGAAAATTTGCCTGCTTCCTTTCGTCGCATCGGTTCCTGATGACAGCGATTCAACATCCAACGATGAACTTCAACTGGAGCCTGCTTTAGATTAAGTAATTACGAAAAAAAGTAGCGCAACACGAACCGGTTAACCCGGGAGCTGTGGCGCAACTCTGCTATGATATAACATTGCACTGATCCATAATATGGTAAAAATTGATCCATAATATGTGGGACTCTGTAGAGCTGATCCATAATAAGGCATTTTGTAAACAGTGAAATTTTCCTTTTTTACGCGGAAATGACTTGCGATTATACTTCAAATGGATCGGTAATGAAAAGTTCGAATCAAAACATAGCCAACGGTGCTTTCAAAGTCGTAGTTTTTGTTTTCTTTTATTTTTAATTGAATTTTGAAGGTCAAAAATACTACGAAGTGATCCATGACTGTGTACCCACGGTATTATAATTATTCTTTTAGGAAACCTTGCAAGGATTGCCACCTTCAGAAATACCTTCATGAATTTTCTCGGATACTCTTCCAGAGATTTTTATTTTTGGAAATTGTTTAAGGATTACTTTAGAAACTCTTCTAATTTTTCCTCTAGAAAATCATCTAGAAACCATTCAGAAAACGTTTGAAGGCATCCCTCCCAAGATTCCTTCAGAGTTTTTCCGAAGAATTGATTCAGAAAATCCCAAGGGAATTCTTCCACGGATTCATTTAAAAGCCCCTTCCGGATGACTTCTTTGGTGGATAACTGGCACTGAGGAAGATTACAAGTGGTAGGTGAAATACACGTATCTGTTTGCTTAGAGGGTTTGAAAAGTCCGTATAAGACCCTTCTGGAATTCATTTGAGTTTTTTGAGGGTTGTTTTGATTTTTTTTTCAAGGGAAAGCTCTCGAAGCTTGAGCTCCTACCTATATATTTTTAAAAGACAGTACACCGTCTTCAGCCAGAGGCTGCACAGACTGAACATTACACTAACACGAGACAACGGACAACACACATAACACCCAGTGACCCGATGGAGAATTTTCCGTTTGACGAAAAGTTTTCCCCGACTGGAGCGGGAATCGAACCCGCACTCCAAGGCTTACGAAACGCCTAGACGACTGACGCCGCTAACCGCACGGCCACGAAGCCCACAATTAGAGAATTATTTTAGAAACTCCTCCAGAATGTTCTCGAAGAACTCCTATAGAAAACATTCTGTAAATTCCTTCAGAAAATCCTATAGAATCATTTTAAGAAATTCTTCCAGTAAGGCATTTAGGAAGTTGTTCAGGATTTTTTTCTGAAATTAGTTTCAAAGGTTTCTAGAAAATTTTCTACAGCGATTCTCATAGCAAGTCTTCCATGGATTCCATCAGATATTCTTGCAGACATTCTTTCAAAAAGTCTTTCAGAGATGCATTCCCTCCAGGGATGCCTTCAGAAATTTTCTAGAAAAAAAAAATCCCACGAGAATTTTTCTCGAAAAATCTTCCTTGGGTTTCTCCAGAAATTCCTGTAAGAATAACTTCTAATTTCTCAAAGAATTTCTTCAAAGGTTTCTTCAAGAGTTTTTTTTTCCAGAAATATCTATACGGATTCCAAAATAAACCTTTCATCGATTTCCCTATTAATTCTTCAAAGGATTCCTTCAAAAAAAAAATCATTCTCCGGTAAATACAAAGAAAATCGGGTTAAGTACGGTTCCTTTGAATTCCACTAAGAATTTGCATCCTTTGACAGATACGTATTTCAACCTCAACTGTAAGGTCGTCTTCAGTGTCTTGTACTTGACTCGACTCAAGTACAAAACACTGAAGACGACCTTACAGTTGAGGTCGAAATACGTATCTGTCAAAGGATGCAAATTCTTAGTGGAATTCAAAGGAACCGTACTTAACCCGATTTTTTTTTTATTTACAGATATTCCCCTAACAAGCCCAGGTTAATCATAATCATTCTCCGGTTCCTTCTGAAAATCTCCATCTCATTCCTTCAGTCATTTTTATAGTGATTCCATAAAAGATCTTCCAGAGATTCTTCAGAAAATTCTTCAAAGATGGCTATAAAAATTATTTTTGACATTACTTTGAAAATTCTTTCAGGGATTACTTTGCATATTCTTCCATGGGTATCTTTGAAATTTCTCAAAATATTCTTTTCTCTCCCAGATCATGCTTAGGAAAACTCTCTAAGGAATCTTCCATACATTTTTCTAAGGTTTCTATGAGAAATTCCTTCAGGGGATTCTTAAAAAAATCTAATTAATTCACCAGATTTTTTTGCAGAAAATCTTCCATGGAATGCTTTTAAAATAGACGCATGGATGGTATTCTTTATGAAATTCTTCCAATGGTCTCTTAAGCAATTCCTCGTGGCGTTTGTTCGTCGCAAATATCTTTAAGGATTCTATAAGGAATCCATTGGGATCCCTTCAGAAGTTCCTTCATGAATTTCATCAGATTTTTTTTCGAAGAATTAAAAAAAAAATCCTCTAGTGGCTTCTCCAGAAGTTCTTCCACAAGCTTGTTCAATAATTTCTTCAGGAACTTCTCCAAGCATTTCATCTTGGATCACTGGAAATCCCTGAATTCCTTGTCCAGGAATTTCTTTAGAGATTCTTGCATTTTTTCTTTCTGTAGTTGCTACGGAAATTCATTGGAAACTTCGTCATGAATTTCCTCAGAAATTTGTTCAGGACTTCCTTCAAGATTTAAGAAATTTCTCCACTCTTTTCTTTGTTTTTAAGGGATTTCTTCAGTGATGCTTCTAAACATATTTTAAGAGGATCTTTCTGGGATTCCACCGGTGGTATTCTGTAGGGTTTCTTCAGGTATTGCTCCATGAATATCTTCAAGTCCTCCTTTGAATTCTCAGGGACTGTTTCCTTGAATTACTTCAGATATTCCTCAATCAAACCTGGAATTCCTCTACTGCTTAATGCGGGGCCGAGCAGCATAAAGCTTAATTTTGCGGTAAACCATCGATTATCAAGCTTGAATGCGTGACAACAATCCACTTCTTCCGAACTCTTGAGTATGTCTAATTCATATGTGATAAGCTTCCTCCACTTATTCGTGTCGTTACACACCCAATATTGAACCAATCACCGGCAGATAGCCAGCAGATAAAACATCTTCCGCTTCGTCGATGGACTCGATCGATGTGAAGCACTCCACCCGACGGAATGTGATTGATATATTGAGGACACTCAATTAGGCATGCTGTTACATATTTTCCATGTGTGTTCCATGTTCTACTTCGACGACAAGGCTGCAGGAGCCCGCTCCCTCATGCAGTCAGTGTTACCCCGTCGCCCCATGCTTTAATGAAGTCGTACCGAGCAACTGATCTTATAAATTTCCCGGTCATCCTCTTACCTGTCCACCAGGTAAACGTTAATCTTTTCCAGCTTAAGGAACTTCGCTCTCGGGGCTTTGGTTCGAGGAATTTCGTGACACACGTACGTACATCGTCACAATAAAGATTAGTTTTTTACCCGCCGTCGTCGTCGTTGTCCTCGTTGTCGTTGGTACCCATACGTGAACACGTAGCCGAGCGAAAGGATAGAATGTTTCCATCATTTGATATTGTACATTTCTTTGATGGAGAACGCGCAGGAGGAAAAAGCATCCCCCTGTAAAGCATCTGTCGGCCGGCGGTGGTATTTCCCAATTCTCCACTTGGACGGGTTTTCCCCCGGTTTTGTGTGTTGTGTACTTCCTCTCCAGTCGAAGTTTCATCTGGCCTGGCAGGATGTTTGCGGTGAAAATGGGAAAGCGTTGTAAGCTGCTCCAAGCGTCATCTCTTTGTCGTCGTCCTAGTTGTCAGTAGCTACCCGAGCAGCAAGGTGTAACCGGTGTAACTAAATCATATCACTGTAACCCGTTTTCCGAAGGAAAAAAAAAACAATCTTTGGAACAAAATTTAACAGTACACACTCCTGGAGGAAGTCCCGGAAGAATCCCCTGGGGAATTCCAGGAGGAATCTTCGGAGAAATTCCTGGAGCAATCCTAGGAGGAATTCCAGGAGTAATCCAAGGAGGAATTCCTATAGGAATCCCAGGAGGAATTCCTTTATGAATCCCACGATGAATGCCTTTGGGAATCCCAGGAGGAATTGCTGGAGGAATCTCCGGAGGAATTCCTGGAGGAATCCCCGGAGGAATTCCTGGAGGAATCCCAGGAGGAATTCCTGGAGGAATCCCAGGAGGAATTCCTGGAGGAATCCCTGGAGGAAGTCCCGGAGGAATTCTTGGAAGAATCCCCGAAGGAAAATCCTGGATGCATTCCTGAAGGAATTCCAGGAGGAATTCATGAAGGAATTCCAGGAGGAATTCCTGAAGGAATTCCAGGAGGAATTCCCGAAGGAATTCCAGGCGGAATTCCTGTAGGAATTCCAAGAGGGAATCCTGGAGGAATTCCTGGAGGAATTCCAGTAGAAATTCCTGGAGGAATTCCTGGAGGAATTCCAGGAGGAATTCCTGGAGGAATTAAAGGAGGAATTCCAGGAGAAATTCCTGGAGGAGTTCCAGGAGGAATTCCTGGAGGAATGCCTGGAGGAATTCCAGGAGAAATTCCTGGAGGAATTCCAGGAAGAATTCCTGGAGGAGTTCCAGGAGGAATTCCTAAAGGAATTCCTGGAGGAATTCCTAAAGGAATTCCAGGAGGAATTCCTGGAGGAATTCCAGGAGGAATTCCTGGAGGAATTCCAGGAGGAATTTCTGGAGGAATTCCAGGAGGAATTGCTGGAGGAATTCCTGGAGGAATTCCAGGAGGAATCCCCGGATTAATTCTTGGAGGAATCTCCGGAGGAATTCCTGGAGGAATCCCAGGAGGAATTCCTGGAGGAATCCCTGGAGGAAGTCCCGGAGGAATTCTTGGAAGAATCCCCGAAGGAAAATCCTGGATGCATTCCTGAAGGAATTCCAGGAGGAATTCCTGAAGGAATTCCAGGAGGAATTCCTGAAGGAATTCCAGGAGGAATTCCCGAAGGATTTCCAGGCGGAATTCCTGTAGGAATTCCAAGAGGGAATCCTGGAGGAATTCCTGGAGGAATTCCAGTAGAAATTCCTGGAGGAATTCCTGGAGGAATTCCAGGAGGAATTCCTGGAGGAATTAAAGGAGGAATTCCAGGAGAAATTCCTGGAGGAGTTCCAGGAGGAATTCCTGGAGGAATGCCTGGAGGAGTTCCAGGAGAAATTCCTGGAGGAATTCCAGGAGGAATTCCTGGAGGAGTTCCAGGAGGAATTCCTAAAGGAATTCCAGGAGGAATTCCTAAAGGAATTCCAGGAGGAATTCCTAAAGGAATTCCAGGAGAAATTCCTGGAGGAATTCCAGGAGAAATTCCTGGAGGAATTCCAGGAGGAATTCCTGGAGGAATTCCAGGAGGAATTCCTGGAGGAATTCCAGGAGGAATTCCTGGAGGAATTCCAGGAGGAATTTCTGGAGGAATTCCAAGAGGAATTGCTGGAGGAATTCCAGGAGGAATTCCTGGAGGAATTCCAGGAGGAATTCCTGGAGGAATTCCTGGAGGAATTCCAGGAGGAATTCCTGGAGGAATTCCAGGAGGAATTCCTGGAGGAATTGCAGGAGGAATTCCAGGAGGAATCCCAGGAGGAATTCTTTGAGGAATTCCAGGAGGAATTCCTGGAGGAATTCCAGGAGGAATTCCTGGAGGAATTCCTGGAGGAATTCCAGGAGGAATTCCAGGAGAAATTCCTGGAGGAATTCCAGGAGGAATTCCTGGAGGAATTCCAGGAGGAATTCCTGGAGGAATTCCAGGAGGAATTCCTGGAGGAGTTCCAGGAGGAATTCCAGGAGGAATTCCTGGAGGAATTCCAGGAGAAATTCCTGGAGGAATTCCTGGAGGAATTCCTGGAGGAATTCCTGGAGGAATTCCTGGAGGAATTCCTGGAGGAATTCCAGGAGGAATTCCTGGAGGAATTCCAGGAGGAATTCCTGGAGGAATTCCAGGAGGAATTCCTGGAGGAATTCCAGGAGGAATTCCTGGAGGAATTCCAGGAGGAATTCCTGGAGGAATTCCAGGAGGAATTCCTGGAGGAATTCCAGGAGGAATTCCTGGAGGAATTCCAGGAGGAATTCCTGGAGGAATTCCAGGAGGAATTCCTGGAGGAATTCCTGGAGGAATCCCTGGAGGAAGTCCCGGAGGAATTCTTGGAAGAATCCCCGAAGGAAAATCCTGGATGCATTCCTGAAGGAATTCCAGGAGGAATTCCTGAAGGAATTCCAGGAGGAATTCCTGAAGGAATTCCAGGAGGAATTCCCGAAGGAATTCCAGGCGGAATTCCTGTAGGAATTCCAAGAGGGAATCCTGGAGGAATTCCTGGAGGAATTCCAGTAGAAATTCCTGGAGGAATTCCTGGAGGAATTCCTGGAGGAATTCCTGGAGGAATTCCAGGAGGAATTCCTGGAGGAATTAAAGGAGGAATTCCAGGAGAAATTCCTGGAGGAGTTCCAGGAGGAATTCCTAGAGGAATGCCTGGAGGAATTCCAGGAGAAATTCCTGGAGGAATTCCAGGAGGAATTCCTGGAGGAGTTCCAGGAGGAATTCCTAAAGGAATTCCTGGAGGAATTCCTAAAGGAATTCCAGGAGGAATTCCTGGAGGAATTCCAGGAGGAATTCCTGGAGGAATTCCAGGAGGAATTTCTGGAGGAATTCCAAGAGGAATTGCTGGAGGAATTCCAGGAGGAATTGCTGGAGGAATTCCTGGAGGAATTCCAGGGGGAATCCCCGGATTAATTCTTGGAGGAATCTCCGGAGGAATTCCTGGAGGAATCCCAGGAGGAATTCCTGGAGGAATCCCTGGAGGAAGTCCCGGAGGAATTCTTGGAAGAATCCCCGAAGGAAAATCCTGGATGCATTCCTGAAGGAATTCCAGGAGGAATTCCTGAAGGAATTCCAGGAGGAATTCCCGAAGGATTTCCAGGCGGAATTCCTGTAGGAATTCCAAGAGGGAATCCTGAAGGAATTCCTGGAGGAATTCCAGTAGAAATTCCTGGAGGAATTCCTGGAGGAATTCCAGGAGGAATTCCTGGAGGAATTAAAGGAGGAATTCCAGGAGAAATTCCTGGAGGAGTTCCAGGAGGAATTCCTGGAGGAATGCCTGGAGGAGTTCCAGGAGAAATTCCTGGAGGAATTCCAGGAGGAATTCCTGGAGGAGTTCCAGGAGGAATTCCTAAAGGAATTCCAGGAGGAATTCCTAAAGGAATTCCAGGAAAAATTCCTGGAGGAATTCCAGGAGAAATTCCTGGAGGAATTCCAGGAGAAATTCCTGGAGGAATTCCAGGAGGAATTCCTGGAGGAATTCCAGGAGGAATTCCTGGAGGAATTCCAGGAGGAATTCCTGGAGGAATTCCAGGAGGAATTCCTGGAGGAATTCCAGGAGGAATTTCTGGAGGAATTCCAAGAGGAATTGCTGGAGGAATTCCAGGAGGAATTCCTGGAGGAATTACAGGAGGAATTCCAGGAGGAATTCCTGGAGGAATTCCAGGAGGAATTCCTGGAGGAATTGCAGGAGGAATTCCAGGAGGAATCCCAGGAGGAATTCCTCGAGGAATTCCAGGAGGAATTCCTGGAGGAATTCCTGGAGGAATTCCAGGAGGAATTCCTGGAGGAATTCCAGGAGGAATTCCTCCAGGAATTCCTGGAGGAATCCCTGGAGGAAGTCCCGGAGGAATTCTTGGAAGAATCCCCGAAGGAAAATCCTGGATGCATTCCTGAAGGAATTCCAGGAGGAATTCCTGAAGGAATTCCAGGAGGAATTCCTGAAGGAATTCCAGGAGGAATTCCTGAAGGAATTCCAGGAGGAATTCCCGAAGGAATTCCAGGCGGAATTCCTGTAGGAATTCCAAGAGGGAATCCTGGAGGAATTCCTGGAGGAATTCCAGTAGAAATTCCTGGAGGAATTCCTGGAGGAATTCCTGGAGGAATTCCTGGAGGAATTCCAGGAGGAATTCCTGGAGGAATTAAAGGAGGAATTCCAGGAGAAATTCCTGGAGGAGTTCCAGGAGGAATTCCTGGAGGAATGCCTGGAGGAATTCCAGGAGAAATTCCTGGAGGAATTCCAGGAGGAATTCCTGGAGGAGTTCCAGGAGGAATTCCTAAAGGAATTCCTGGAGGAATTCCTAAAGGAATTCCAGGAGGAATTCCTGGAGGAATTCCAGGAGGAATTCCTGGAGGAATTCCAGGAGGAATTCCTGGAGGAATTCCAGGAGGAATTTCTGGAGGAATTCCAAGAGGAATTGCTGGAGGAATTCCAGGAGGAATTGCTGGAGGAATTCCTGGAGGAATTCCAGGGGGAATCCCCGGATTAATTCTTGGAGGAATCTCCGGAGGAATTCCTGGAGGAATCCCAGGAGGAATTCCTGGAGGAATCCCTGGAGGAAGTCCCGGAGGAATTCTTGGAAGAATCCCCGAAGGAAAATCCTGGATGCATTCCTGAAGGAATTCCAGGAGGAATTCCTGAAGGAATTCCAGGAGGAATTCCTGAAGGAATTCCAGGAGGAATTCCCGAAGGATTTCCAGGCGGAATTCCTGTAGGAATTCCAAGAGGGAATCCTGGAGGAATTCCTGGAGGAATTCCAGTAGAAATTCCTGGAGGAATTCCTGGAGGAATTCCAGGAGGAATTCCTGGAGGAATTAAAGGAGGAATTCCAGGAGAAATTCCTGGAGGAGTTCCAGGAGGAATTCCTGGAGGAATGCCTGGAGGAGTTCCAGGAGAAATTCCTGGAGGAATTCCAGGAGGAATTCCTGGAGGAGTTCCAGGAGGAATTCCTAAAGGAATTCCAGGAGGAATTCCTAAAGGAATTCCAGGAGAAATTCCTGGAGGAATTCCAGGAGAAATTCCTGGAGGAATTCCAGGAGGAATTCCTGGAGGAATTCCAGGAGGAATTCCTGGAGGAATTCCAGGAGGAATTCCTGGAGGAATTCCAGGAGGAATTCCTGGAGGAATTCCAGGAGGAATTCCTGGAGGAATTCCAGGAGGAATTCCTGGAGGAATTCCAGGAGGAATTTCTGGAGGAATTCCAAGAGGAATTGCTGGAGGAATTCCAGGAGGAATTCCTGGAGGAATTACAGGAGGAATTCCTGGAGGAATTACAGGAGGAATTCCTGGAGGAATTCCTGGAGGAATTCCTGGAGGAATTCCTGGAGGAATTCCTGGAGGAATTGCTGGAGGAATTCCTGGAGGAATTCCTGGAGGAATTCCTGGAGGAATTCCTGGAGGAATTCCAGGAGGAATTCCTGGAGGAATTGCAGGAGGAATTCCAGGAGGAATCCCAGGAGGAATTCCAGGAGGAATTCCTGGAGGAATTCCAGGAGGAATTCCTGGAGGAATTCCAGGAGGAATTCCTGGAGGAATTCCAGGAGGAATTCCTGGAGGAATTCCAGGAGGAATTCCTGGAGGAATTCCAGGAGGAATTCCTGGAGGAATTCCAGGAGGAATTCCAGGAGGAATTCCAGGAGGAATTCCAGGAGGAATTCCAGGAGGAATTCCTGGAGGAATTCCTGGAGGAATTCCTGGAGGAATTCCTGGAGGAATTCCTGGAGGGATTCCAGGAGGAATTCCTGGAGGAATTCCAGGAGGAATTCCTGGAGGAATTCCAGGAGGAATTCCTGGAGGAATTCCAGGAGGAATTCCTGGAGGAATTCCTGGAGGAATTCCAGGAGGAATTCCTGGAGGAATTCCAGGAGGAATTCCTGGAGGAATTCCAGGAGGAATTCCTGGAGGAATTCCAGGAGGAATTGCTGGAGGCATTCCTGGAGGAATTCCAGGAGGAACTCCTGGAGGAATTCCAGGAGGAACTCCTGGAGGAATTCCAGGAGGAATTGCTGGAGGAATTCCTGGAGGAATTCCAGGAGGAATTCCTGGAGGAATTCCTGGAGGAATTCCAGGAGGAATCCCAGGAGGAATTCCAGGAGGAATTTCAGAAGGAATTCCAGGAAGAATTCCAGCAGAAATTCCTGCAGGAGTTCCAGGAGGAATTCCTGCAGGAATTGCAGGAGGAATTCCTGGAGGAATTCCAGGAGGAATTGCAGGAGAAATTCCAGGAAAAATTCCAGGAGGAATTCTTGAAGGAGTCCCCGGAGGAATGCCTTGAAGAATCCCCGGAGGAATTCCTGAAGGAGTCCCGGGAGGAATTCCAGGAGGAATCCCCAGAGGACCAACTCACTCCCGGCAAGAAATCTTCCGAATCTAGCTAGCTCGGAGTTATTTAGTTAATGCTGTCTGATCGGACTCCAAAATGTAAGGATCGAAACTTACCAACTGCTGAGGAGCATGAATGTAATCGCATTGTCCTGCATTGTCGCACTGGAGGTCTTCTCTCGCTCTATACCTAACCATTGTGCATTGGTTTCAATTGGTTTCCCTTTTGGTTCGGGCGGGGTGATTAATGGGTTCGGTCGTTAGAGAGCGATAGTTCCTCTTTCTTCAAGGGATCCCTCCGCTGTTCTGCTATGGCAGATTTCACGGCGAACACGCGCACACATTTTCACACGAGTTACGGAGGGGACAATTCGGTCATCTTCGGTACCAGTTTTGGGCGTTTTCTTTTTTTTTTCTTGTCTGCCATCGACCACTGCACTGCTCTGACTGGAAACAATTGCAGGACAGGAAAAGTTGCAACCCGGACGGACGGTGTGGTCTTGAGAAAGTCGATTTATTATTCGAGAGGGAAGTGCTGCTGCAGCTTGGAGTGATTTGTGGGATTGCGGAGGTTGGCGTTCTTCTGATACGAAATACATCGTATATCTAAATTTTGGATGAATAAATAAAGGTGGACTGTAGTGGACAAGCGCTTCGATTGAATATTTCGTATAACAATATTTTTTGTTTTGTTCATAGCGTCCAATCCATGGCAACTTCTGATAGTCTTACGCCGTTCATTCGACGGTCATGCTTGGTCCAACGAAGGCCTAACTCACCGCTCGGCAGTTTTTGTCGAAGAAGCTTCTGACATTCATGGGACGACTCGAGGCATGGCCGGTGTTCATCAGCGCCTACGAGACGTCCATAACGGCGTGCGGGTTTTCAAACATCGAGAATCTGGCGCGACATCAAGTGTGTTTGGAGGGTCAAGCACTGGAAGCGATAAGAAGCAGGCTCCTAATTCCGAGTGCAGTACCGTAAATCATCAAAACCTTGCGGATGCTGTACGGTAGGCCTAAACAGTTGCTGACGTACGGACGGAAGGCACCGTCTCCTAGAGCGGACAAGTTGGCATCGTTGATCCAGCTCGGTTTCGTCGTTCAGCAGCTAATCGATAATTTCCAGATATTGCCAGACCTGTCGCATCTCATCAACCCGATGCTCATCCAGGAGTTGACGGAGAAGTGGCCGGCGAGAACGCAGTTGGAATGGGTGCGGTATCGTAGAAAGCCTCAGCTCGTGAGGCTCCAGACATTGTCAAAATTTCTTTCGAGGATTGTCAAGAATGCTAGCGTGTTGCGAGTCGGCATCCGTCGCGTCGAATCAAGCATTCCGGAAGAAGAAGGAAAGAAAGGAGCAAGAAGAATTTCTGCACACGCATAGTGAAGAAGCCAGCGGGGTCGCTAACCAGGTTCCGAATCAGGAGAAGAAGCCCTGCAGGATCTGCGGCAGCTGCGGTCATCTTATCGGAAACTGCGAGAGCTTAAAAAGGATGCGGTTGCCGAAAAGATGGGAGGTGGTTTGGAAGTGGAAGCTCTGGTATCTGTGCCTCATCGAACACGAAAGTGCAGCGATCGCCACAATCCGCTGCTGCATATAGAGCAAGGTGTTAGCATTAGCTGCAATATGCATCTACATCGGCAGTCGATGATTTCCGGATGATACCGATCACCTTGTACATCGAGAAGCGCAGCGTGGACACGATTGCGTTCCTGGATGAGGGGTCATAATGTCGCTGGAGAAGTCGCTGGCAATCGCGTTGCAAGTCCAAGGCGTAATGCAACCGCTCCGAGTGACTTGGACAGCGGGTGTATCCAAAGAGGGAGAAGGTGGAGCTATTCGTATCGGCAAGAGGATCTACGCAGCGCTTCCTAATAAAAGCCGCCCATACGGTGATCAGTTTGGAGTTGTCGTAGCAAACGGTCTCCATGGCAGAGGTCATTGGAAGACATTCTCACCTGCGAGGACTTCCTGTAACTGAACTCTCGCCTGGAGCACCGCAAATCCTCATCTCTACGCTCATTTGGGATCCAGGATCGGCAAACCAGACGAGCCGATCGCCGTCCGGCCGATGCTAGGCAGGACCTATCTAAGGGCCGACGTGTCTTGGCCGAGTCGAACCAGGTATAGTAGGTCATCGCAATTGCGAAACGTTTTCAAACCAGGAGTTGCACGATATGCTGCGAAACCATTACACCTTGAAGGAGTCGGTGATTTCTGTGGCGTCATTGCCGGAGTCCGAAGAAGACAAGCGAGCGAAGGCGATCCGCAACGGCGCGACCGTACGAGTGGAGGACCGTTTCGAGATGGGGCTATTGTGGAAGGAGGACAATTGACCATTTCCCGAAAGCTATCTCATGTACATAAACTGATTCCGTTTCCTCGAGAGGAAATTTGCGAAAGATGACCAGCTGTGCAAGAAGGTAAGCGAACTGATAGAGGATTATGCGACGAAAGGCTACATTCATGTAGCTACAGAAGTGGAGCTACAGATGTTCACGCCAAACCAAGTTTGGTGCCTGCCAATCAGCATACTGGTACATCCGAAAAAGCCGGGAAAAGTGCGTCTGGTTTGGGACGCAGCTGCAGCGGTCAACGGAGTGTCGCTGAATTCCGAATTGTTAAAGGGACCGGACATGTTGACTCCGCGACTCTAGCGAAGTTCTGTGAGCGAGTGGTAGGTTTCGGCGGTGATATCAAGGAGATGTATCTCCAGGTCAGAGTGCGTGAAGAGGACAAGATTCATTTTCCGTGGAAGTACTGCGGAGCATATGAAAATCTATGTCATCAACGTAACGATATTCGGCGCGACGAGTTCCCCTTGTACGGCACAGTTTGTCAAGAACCGCAACGTAGAGGAGTACGTAGGACAGTTTCCGGAGGCAGCCAAGGCAATAGTGGAAAACCGTTACCGTTTGAGATCCGGAGCTGGGTATCCAACTCTGCCGCATCTCCAGAAGGCATCGGTGAGCGCGCACCCGACCGGAGTGTGCAGGTTCTGCAGGACAAAGAATCTAATCTGGAACAAGTTTTGGGGATAGTGTGGAGTTCGATTGGCGGGGAGTTCACGTTGTGATGATCTGGTGCCGTATTTCTCTGGCGATCGTCGACCAACCAAAAGGGTAGTGATGAGCAGCGTCATAAGCCTGCTGAAAATGGTAATCCAGGACCTGTGGCGCATGGCGCAGCGTTAGCGACTTGGATGAACCGATCGATAACGTCAGCTGCGAGAAGTGGGATGGCTGGATTTCTCGGCTGCAGGGTATCGAAAAGGTGAGTATTCCTCGCTATTTCTTCCAAGGTTCGACGTCCATTAACTACGACACGCTACAGCTACAACACAACTACACGCTACAACTTTTCAGCTTGAGCTTGAGCCTGATTGACCGCCCGTAGATGCTATTCCAGTATCGCCAGACCAGCTACACTCACATAAGGAACCAATGAGATTATCTGCCGGGGACTAGCAGGTATCTTCAGTGTGTGAGCGTTGGTGATCTTGTATTTTTAGGCGACAATGGCACCTGCCACGTCAGGTTGCAGGTCAATGTGGGGAAGGGGAGGGAAGTGATGATTGCAATCGTTTGTATCCACAGCAGACCGAATATACCTCCGCGTCTGTACAAACTCATGCGGATGTCGAAGATATGTTCGGCAGAGGGTTTTACACATTGGTGTGTGGATGCCAGGCGTAAGAATTATGTGTTTATTATTCTGAAGATATGCGGCTTAGTTCGTTTGATTACATAACTCGTAAGCGTCCCAGACAACCTGGAATCGCATAAAGATGCACGCTGTACATCGTATAAACTACTATTTTAAGTCACTATGGCATATATGTACGGCTGAGGGACAATTTGCATCACATATGATGTTATTTTTTGCAGTAAGATAGATCTGGTGAAATCATATAAGAGTATATATGATATACATATAACTTTTAAAATATATGACTACATCGTAGTAGACGATATTCCGATGTTTTGTTGCGACGAACTTTGCTTATTCTCATAAGCGTTCGAGTGAACTCGCAAAGTGTCAATTGAATTCGCAAAATTTCGTACTGCGATGATTATACGACTTCGCTTGGGGGCTGTCCATAAACCACGTGGTCATAAGGGGGGGGAGGGGGTTCGGTCAATGACAATTTTGTATGGACAAATTAAAAAAATTGTATGGACAAATGACCACGGGGGGGTGGTGTTGAAAATTCCCAAAAAAATGACCACGTGGTTTATGGACAGCCCCTTGGTACTTTTCTAATTATGTCAGTTTAACTCGCATTGGTGTACAAACTAAATCGCATAAAAATGAAAATAAACTCGTTCAAATGTACATATAAACTCGCATAAGCTAGAATCGTTAACGTTGGCATATTGCGATGTGATATGTGATAACAATTGAACAATGCTGTTGAAGTGGTTGGAGAAAGTGAAAAGTCATCATTATGGTTACAAAATAAGTTACAAAGTCATCATTTTTGTTTTGTTGACCTTATAATTTACAATGGGTGGTGCTAGTATGGGAGGAGTTGTGGTAACTGTGCGAGAAATCATGCTTCATCATTTTGATCTCCGAATACGTACAGCGCACGGAAACCAAGTGCATTCCAACAAGCACTGAGGTGAGTTAGAATGTCATGACATTTAATCAGTGTGTTTCATAAGTAGTGTTTGGTGTTGAATGTGAAGTGCGGCTCGATAATCCAAAGGTTATTAGTTCGATACTTAGGTGACAAGATTTTTTATTTCGAATATTTTTAAGTCGCAAAAGATGCTATATTACGTCGCAATAGTGCATACCGTACATCGCATAAGATATTGCTTCAAGTCATATACCGTCTACCCCCGTTGGTTTGAACGACACCTCATGCAAACCAACGGGGCTCATTTTTTAATTTGAACTTCTAGTAACCCTGTGAGCATCGAAAAATACACTGATGGTAACCCTTTTTGCTGTTTTGTTTTGATTCTGCGTTCCGTTTCACCCCGTTCCATGAGCAGAATGACGTTTGAACCATTTTTAGTTTGAACGATGTGCAGATTAGAGGGGGTCAAATTAAAAAGTGTTCAGATTAGATGAGGTCAAACCAACGGGGGTAGACGGTAGCGTCATTATTTTTCCGTCAATGCAAGTATAGCGCCTCCACTTTTGTACGCATAAGGAACTTTTACTGCATCTTATGCGATGTAACTTTACCCCATAAAAGTACGTATAACATGAACATAAACTTCATTATACGTGCAAATTGGTTGTCTAGGGTTATCTGATAGATTGCCACTGTGCTGTGAAAGTTGGAAGGAAGGGAAATTATTTTTCAACCGTTTCTGGTTCTAGCGATGGATATGAACATATGAATCTACATGAGTTTTATACTTAGAGAGGAGACTATAGGGAAAGTGGATAGAAAGATACAAAGTGGTAGGAAAGGGACGGGCCAGTGATTGAACCCAGGACCTTCTGCATATGAATCAGAAGCGGTAGCCACTTCACCACCAAGCACGCTACAACTTTTGAAAATCCTATAATTTCGTACCAAACCCGATAGTACAATGTGACTTTGTAAAGTTTTACCAATGCTCTACTTTTCTAAGAAGATTTGTCTAGCACTAAGTGATACATACCTAAGAGGTAAAAACTATCTTCTGCGTCAGCACCGTTTTATTATGAAAATGTAATCGGTTGATAAAATCAGCGCAAAAATTATACAATCCATACATTATTTAATTTAGCCAAATAGCAATCATTGTTAACACAATAAAATTTATCCAGTTCAGTAGATCTCTTGGCCGCCGGCGGCAGCGGTGGCCAACACTCTAGCGAAGCCGGTTTCGCACCTCCCCGCCTGATGATGACTATTACCGCCGAGAGTTCATAAAACTTAGCTCTCCGCTAAACGAACCGGCATCAACTGCGATGTGAGTATTTGGCTGCCTACATCTTGAGCTCACATTGCCGGAGTCTAACCCTAACCGTATTGCTACGGGATGAGTAGGGTAATAACAAGTCAACCCGCCTCGTGGTCTTCTTCAACGGGGACCATTGTTCGATGTTTATCTAAAGAGGAAGCCACAGCAGTCAGTACTAACGCTCGCTAAGAAGGTACGACTCTGACAAAGTCTCGACCGACTTAGGAGATGATGGCATGGTATACCTAGGTACATTCAATTTCACACCACGCGGCGGTGTCGGCCGTTGGCTTTTGCCGCTATAGCTGATGAGAGATGCTGTTCCATCTTCTTTCTGTTTCGAATTATGGCATCAAGTGCACCACTAGTGCCAGTGACTGTGAGCTAAACTAGCGAGAGCACCGCCGCCGAGTAAGATCGGGAAAAATCCGGAGAAGCACCTCGCAGCTCGGTTCGCGGGTAACGTCATAGACAAAAGTCTCTTAAGTAATTACAAGTTCGCGTTTGCCAGCAGCCGGCCCGAGGGGGCTGGACGGTGAGTATTTATTTTTATTATTTCGAATCGGCGGCTTGTGGTGTTATTTCAAGCTGCTGCGGCTGTAGGGTTACCAACTGAAATCGTTATTGGAGAAAATAAAATTCGAAAATTCAATTCTGGAAGACCGTGTTGAAGATGTGTAGTTCGATTCCCGGTTCATTCAGCGACTATATAGCATCTTAGTGCTTGCAGGCGATATAATGAAAAAAGGGCCAATTGAAGTGCCATAGAATAGCTGAGATAGGGCCCATATAGCCGAGGCGGTAAACGCACGGGTATTCAGCATGACCATGCTGAGGGTGACGGGTTCGATTCCCGGTCGGTCCAGGATCTTTTCGTAAAGGAAATTTCCTTGACTTCCTTGGGCATAGAGTATCTTCGTGCCTGCCACACGATATACACATGCAAAATGGTCATTGGCAGAGGAAGCTCTCAGTTAATAACTGTGGAAGTGCTCATAGAACACTAAGCTGAGAAGCAGGCTTTGTCCCAGTGAGGACGTTACGCCAAGAAGAAGAAGAAGAATAGCTGAGATGCAAGCTCTGTCTTGGGACGTTAAGCCAAGAAGCAGATTTTTAAATATTTAAAACTATGAAGAAATGCTGACAGAGGGGCCTGAGAGATTCTCAGCCGAAAATGGTGCATATCTGTAGAATAATATCATGGAATGAGCTCACCCATATACCTTATTTCCTTGAATTTTTCAATTTTTTTTCACTTAATGAAATTGATGGAACCAAAATCTGTTTATCATCCAAACATTTACATTTTCAGCACAAGAACCATCTCTGTTTTACTATTGTAGGTACAATAAGTAACTGATGTTCTCTATTTTTGAAGAATTCCAATTATGGTAACCCTAACCAGCTGACGCCATTTGTTGGTGGTAGCTCCCCGAAAAAAAAAACGCATCTCAATCTAAAATCAACTGCAGCATCAGCGCAACTGAACCTGTTTCGTTTGTCGTTCGGTTCGTTCGTTTTCTTCGAGTACCTGCCACTAAAAGATGCAATTTACATCATCGAACCACCTACTTCTAGTCTCGTTCCCACCTCGTCATCACTACTGTGCACTGAACTGGTATTGTTGTTACCAACCGATTCGATACCGTTGTTAACATACTTCTCGAACTTGGACGAGCGCAGCAGATCTCCAGGTTCGTCATCGTCACTTTTCGCCATACCGCGCTCGCCGCCAGCTTGAAACTAGTTAATTGCTTCCGATATAAACAAATCAGATCACACCACGGCATGGCGGAGCGGTTGGCTGACGAAGACAGTAGCGCAGAAAGGCAGAAAGCAAGTGTCGTTGAAATTCGCGCTACCTTGCGGCACTTTTACATAAAAGGTTCAATTTCGTTGCCGCCGGGTTGGCTAGCTACTCTACGGAGAATGTGTTAACAATCGCCTGTCACACGCTTGTCGGGCAGTTAAAATTTAAATTTGATAACCGTGTGGAACCAACTGGTCCCAAAGGGGGATGACTTTTGCAGTTATGTAATGTGACTTTTTTTTTTCTTGACAATGGTGTTTTGACTTCACCAATCATCGGCGGAATATTCCATCATCTTATGCCGTGGTCGACTTTATTCAACTAAGAAGTCAATATGTTTGGAAACGATTCATATCTTTCAATAAAACCAAAGTGGAAATTAGCAAACGTTTTATTTTTATTTTTTAAAGGATCAATTTGGGTAAAAATTCCTCTAAAGGTTCCTCTGGGTATCCCTTTTGAACGTATATTATCAATATATTTCTTTGAAAATTACTTCAGAGATTTTTCCAAGAATTTCCCTTGGGACTTTAGAAGTTTCTCAAAAAAAAAATTTACAATAGATTCATATTGAAAATAGTGCGTGAGTTCCTCAGAAATTCTTTCAAAAATCCTCCTGAGATTCTTTGAAGGAATCTTTGGGAAGTTTCTTCGAGGATTATTACATACTGTCATGCTTGTATCCCTTCATGTATTTCTTCAAACATTTCTGAAGAAATTCCTTCAGAAATATTGTCAGATTTTTCTCCAGGAGTTTTCCTCCTGCGATTACTCAAAAAGAACGTTTAACGTTTCTTCAAAAGATGCAATTCCCGGAGGTTTTTTTTTTCTTAAATATTCGGACATTCTTTTAGTGATTCTTACAGAAACTTCTCCAGGGGTTTCCTGTAGAAGTACATTTTTTTCCCAAAAGATTTTTAGGAAATTATTGTTAAAATTTCTCCAGGGGCACCATCATTCATTAAAGGATTAATACAGACCTGGGGCAGATGGGATTTATCCTATTTTGCTTCAGAAGGGATTTGATCATTTCAAACATGTTTTGAAAAAGCTACTTGTTTGCAGTTTTGCTACAGGGTATATTCCCAAATCCTGGAGGGATATTACTGTAAAGTTTATTCCGAAAGTGGGTCGTGCGTTGTATGAAGAAGCAAAGAGTTTCAGACCTATCAGTTTGACCTCTTTTCTTCTGAAATGCTTAGAACGCATTGTGGATCATCACATCCGTGATGTTCATCTGGCCAATGTGCCTCTTCATGTGAACCAACATGCCTACCAATCTGGTAAGTCCACTGTGACTCTTTTACACAAAGTTGTTTACGATATCGAGAGAGCATTTGCTCAAAAGCAATCCTGCTTGGGTGTTTTCTTAGATATCGAGGGTGCCTTTCGATGCCATATTGGTAGTCATGGTATATCTCCAATGATTTTCAATTGGATTCATCAAATACTCAAACCCGATATCTCTTCTCGACATTGCGTCTAGCAGGGATTAGGAAATTGAGTGTTTGTGGATGCCCCCAAGGGGGAGTCTTGTCACCGCTTATGTGGAATCTCGTAGCAGATACGCTATTGAGGCAACTCAATAATAGCGGTTTTCCTTCTTATGGTTCTGCCGACGACTATCTAACATTGTTAGTTGGTAGGTGCATCAGCACCCTTTTCGATCTGATGTAAAGTGCCCTTCAGGTAGTTGACGGTTGGTGTCGCCAATATGACCTTTCGGTTAATCCGAGTAAAACATCTATTGTTCTTTTTTACGGAAAGGCGAAACCGTAATGGTGTTAGACCTTTGCGTCTCTTTGATTCTGAAATCAATGTGACTGAACAGGTAAAGTACGTTGGAGTCATTCTTGATTCCAAGCTTTCCTGGACACCTCACATTGAGTTCAGAATCAAGAAAGCTTGTATGGCCTTCGGGCAATGCCGGCGTACTTTTGGTACAACTTGGGGTCTAAAACCCAAGTATATCAAATGGATTTACACAACTGTGGTTTGGCCAATGTTGGCTTATGGATGTCTTGTGTGGTGGCAAAAAGGTGAAGTAAGAACGGTCCAATCAAAATTAGGCCATCTCCAAAGGATGTGCTTAATGGCGATGTCTGGAGCGTTCTCTTCAACTCCTACGGCAGCGCTAGAAGTTCTCTTTGACGTTGCCCCACTACACATTCATCTCAAACAAGAAGCCCTTTCTTGCACTTACCGGTTACGGGTACTCGGTCTACTAGAGGAAACTCCTGTGAACCGCAGTTCAACACACACCTCGTTGTTTCCACTTTTGGTGAATTGGGACAAAATTGTCCTTGCTCCAAGTGATCTTACAATTGCTTGTAATTTTCCATATAGGACATTTTCCACGAAATTCCCTTCCCGGGAAGAGTGGACATCTGGTTATCTGGAAAGAAGTATTTCAGACGGCATCGTATGTTACACTGATGGCTCCCTTCTCGAAGGTCGAGCAGGTGCTGGTGTTTATTCTCGTGAGCTAAGGCTGTATCAGTCTTATTCACTTGGTAGACACTGTACCGTTTTTCAGGCCGAAATCTTTGCTCTTATGTGCGAGGTGCAATCAGCACTTCAGCAGCACGTAATGGGCAAAGTAATATACTTCTGTTCAGATAGCCAGGCTGCTATTAAAGCACTTGCTTCGGCCAACTCCAGGTCGAAGATAGTTATCGCTTGTCGAACTCAAATCGAGGAGCTGAATTCAGCAAACGCTGTTCACCTTCTATGGGTACCTGGTCATTCTTCCATCGCTGGAAATGAATTGGCTGATGAGTTAGCTCGCTCTGGAGCATCACATGACTTCATTGGCCCTGAGCCAGCTATTTCGATATCGAAGTGTTGGATTAAGCTTCAGATTCACACCTGGGCTGCCACTCAACACAGACAATACTGGAATAGTTTGGAGTCATGTCGTCAAACCAAATTGTATTGTACTGAGCCATCTCCAAGGGTGGCGAAGTATCTTACAAATCTGTCAAAGCAGAATTGCAGCATTCTGGTCAAAGCATTGACTGGCCACTGCCGACTCAGTTATCACATGGCGAATATTCAGCAAGCTGATTCATTTGCCTGTGATAGCTGTAAATCCGATTATGGAATTTCATATCATCTGATATGTAACTGTCCAGTTTTTGCGCAATTGCGTTTCCGAGTACTTATTAAGTGAAACTGACTTCAGAAATCTGAATCTTCAGGACGTTCTGTTGTTCTTGACCCGCTGTGGTAAAGGGCTATAGGCTCTCTTTACGCTTTATGCGTTATCACAGTGCTCTTCTCAGGGCGCTGTTTCATGCTTTTGTGGTACGTTTATGCGTTAGTACCCTCTTCCAGGGTATTTTTCCTATTTTCCTACCTGTCATTATTCCCATCCTTATTCTTATTTCCTTCCTTTTCCATCAGGTAGATGATCAAATAGGCTATTATTTTGGCGATGGCGAAAATGTCCCAAATGGAGGATAACGTGCCTCTGGAGCCGACCTTCTGATACCTGATACCTTTTCAGTATGTTTCTGTCATATCAGCAAATGTGTGCCAGTAAATGCCAGTAAAAGGCAACATGTATCACTTGTATAGAATCACTTGTATAGAAATTAAATAAATTAATTCCTGAGATATGTTCATGCAAAGTTAATAGTTTCACTTTTTTTTGGTTCTGTCAGTACTTAACGTTACAAAAACCCTGTTGGTATAAACAGTGTGAATATTAACGTCGCAACCCATCCTCCATGAGTTCCAATTATGCTTCTTCCATGGAACAATAAAGCTTGAGCAAGTCTCTAAATACCCAAGAAATTTTGTCTAGCTGTTAGTGATACATACCTAAAAGGAAAACAAATATCTTCTGCGTCAGCACCGTTTCATTATGAAAATGTAATCGGTTGATAAAATCAGCGCAAAAATTATACAATCCATACATTATTTAATTTAGCCAAATAGCAATCATTGTTAACACAATAAAATTTATCCAGTTCAGTAGATCTCTTGGCCGGCGGCGGCTACGGCCAACACTCTAGCGAAGCCGGTTTCGCACCTCCCCACCTGATGATGACTATTACCGCCGAGAGTTCATAAAACTTAGCTCTCCGCTAAACGAACCGGCATCAACTGCGATGTGAGTATTCGGGTACCTGCATCTCGAACTCACATTGCCGGAGTCTAACCCTAACCGTATTGCTACGGGATGAGTAGGGTAATAACAAGTCAACCCGCCTCGTGGTCTTCTTCAATGGGGACCATTGTTCGATGTTTATCTAAAGAGGAAGCCACAGCAGTCAGTACTAACGCTCGCTAAGAAGGTACGACTCTGACAGAGTCTCGACCGACTTAGAAGATGATGGCATGGTATACCTCTAGGTACATTCAATTTCACACCACGCGGCGGTGTCGGCCGTTGGATTTTGCCACTATAGCTGATGAGAGATGCTGTTCCATCTTCTTTCGTTTCGAATTATGGCATCAAGTGCACCACCACCAGTGACTGTGAACTAAACTAGCGAGAGCACCGCCGCCGAGTAAAATCGGGAAAAAACCCGGAGAAGCACCTCGCAGCTCGGTTCGCGGGTAACGTCATAGACAAAAGTCTCTTAAGTAATTACAAATTCGCGTTTGCCAGCAGCCGGCCCGAGGGGGCTGGACGGTGAGTATTTATTTTTATTATTTCGAATCGGCGGCTTGCGGTGTTATTTCAAGCTGCTGCAGCTGTAGGGTTACCAACTGAAATCGTTATTGGAGAAAATAAAATTCGAAAATTCAAATCTGGAAGACCGTGTTGAAGATGTGTAGTGCTTGCCAGATGATACAATGCAAAAACGTCCAATTGAAGTGTCATAGAATAGCTGAAATGCAAGCTCTGTCTCAATTGGGACGTTAAGCCAAGAAGAAGATTTTTTTTACATTTAAAACTATGAAGAAATACTGACTGAGGGGCCTGATTCTCAGCCGAAAATGGTGCATATCTGTAGTTAAACAGAATAATAGCATGGAATGAGCTCACCCATATACCTTATTTCCTTGAATTTTTCAAAAACAATTTCACTTAACCCTCTAATACCCAATCCCGCCTTTAGACGGGGTATAGTTTGAGCATTTTTGTAATTTTTGTTTTGTGGAAAATCAATTTTTTTATATTTTTGGCTGATATTTAGGACTGTTCTGTATATCTCAAAATGGTTTTTGGTGTATTTTAAAGCTTATTTACATTTTTTAAAAATCATTGAAAAATTGATGTTTAGTCACCTTTTAGAAGTCATTGTTTATTTTGTATTGAATCGCTACAATTACCATATTTTAATTTTTTTCCCAAATCATTCTATTCTTGTTTAACAGTTTAAGGGAATCGAATACACTCTAAAATTATTTTCCTTAAAATTACACGGAAAATAAAATTTCCTGTGAAAAAAATTTAAAATAATAATATTTCAACAATAGTCATAAAATCTCAAAATGTTTTCATCTCAAAAAATCCGTTCCCCAAATTGGCTTCCAGGACAAATATAAAAGTGTGGGGATGTTCAAAATTAAAAATTAGAAAAATCAAAAACTGAAATTCACGAAATCGAGAATTGAAAAGAATCATCTTCCAAAATATGTTTAAATCGATTTTAGATGACGAAAAATGATATTTAGATCAAAATCAAAAATTTGGGTATTAGAGGGTTAATGAAATTGATGGAACCAAAATCGGTTTATTATCCAAACATTTCCATTTTCAGCACAAGAACCATCTCTGTTTTACTCTTGTAAGTACAATATGTAACTGACGTTCTCTATTTTAAAGTATTCCAATTATGGTAACCCTAACCAACTGACGCCATTTGTTGGTGGTAGCTCCCCGAAAAAAATACATCTCAATCTAAAACCAACTGCAGCATCAGCGCAACTGAACCTGTTTCGTTTGTCGTTCGGTTCGTTCGTTTTCTTCGAGTATCTGCCACTAAAAGATGCAATTTACATCATCGAACCACCTACTTTTAGTCTCGTTCCCACCTCGTCACCACTTCTGTGCACTGAACTGGTATTGTTGTTACCAACCGATTCGATACCGTTGTTAACATACTTCTCGAACTTGGACGAGCGCAGCAGATCTCCAGGTTCGTCATCGTCACTTTTCGCCATGCCGCACTCACCGCGCTCAGCTTGAAACTAGTTAATTGCTTCCGATATAAACAAATCAGATCACACCACGGCATGGCGGAGCGGTTGGCTGACGAAGACAGTAGCGCAGAAAGGCAGAAAGCAAGTGTCGTTGAAATTCGCGCTACCTTGCGGCGCTTTTACATAAAAGGTTCAATTTCGTTGCCGCCGGTTTGGCTAGCTACTCTACGGAGAATGTGTTAACAATCGCCTATCACACGCTTGTCGGGCAGTTAAAATTTAAATTTGATAACCGTGTGGAACCAACTGGTCCCAAAAAGGGATGACTTTTGCAGTTATGCAACGTGTTTTTTTTCTTGACAATGGTGTTTTGACTTCACCAATCATCGGTGGAATATTCCATCATCTTTATTTAACTAAGTATAGTCAATTTGTATGAAAACGATTGACATTCTTCTATAAAAAGAAGTGGACGTTAGACAACGTCACGGTAAAAGCTGAATATGCTGCGCAATTCAGATCCCATTGTGATCCACTAGCCTCTGCCCAGCAACTCCTATCCCTACCTCCACGCGGTACCGGCCGGAAACTAAGAGCAACCTTAGGGAAGATCGGGTAACCAATCCCGGTGGGAACTCGTCTGTTCTCCAGGAGGAGCGGCTCACAACAGCGTCTGATCCCCATGTTAGGGGCGGCTGATCTACGTCCGAGTGCCAGGGAAGGACTCTAAGCTCAACTGTGCACTACGGTCCTCCGGAAAGAAGGGGGTTGGTGTCAGGCCCTACGAGCCAGCCGTAAAAAACCATTGTAACAGAAAATCAGTAACAGAATAATACGAACCGAGACCAACGGCAACGACCCCAGCGAACAAAAAGGACTTGCGATTGGAAACTCGGTACGTGGAACTGCCGATCTCTCAACTTCATTGGGAGCACCCGCAAACTCGCTGATGTACTGAAGGACCGCGGGTTCGGTATCGTAGCGCTGCAGGAGGTGTGTTGGACAGGATCCATGGTGCGAACGTTTAGAGGTAATCATACCATCTACCAGAGCTGCGGCAACACACGCGAGCTGGGAACAGCTTTCATCGTGATGAGTGATATGCAGAGGCGCGTGATCGGTTGGTGGCCGATCGACGAAAGAATGTGCAGGTTGAGGATCAAAGGCCGATTCTTCAGCATAATAAACGTGCAAGCCCACACTCCGGAAGTACTGATGATGACAAGGACGCATTTTACGCGCAACTCGAACGCGAGTACGATCGCTGCCCAAGCCACGACGTCAAGATCATCATAGGTGATTCGAAGGCTCAGGTAGGCCAGGAGGAGGAATTCAGACCGACGATTGGTAAGTTCAGCGCCCACCAGCAGACGAACGAAAACGGCCTACGACTCATTGATTTCGCCGCCTCCAAAAATATGGCCATACGTAGCACCTTTTTCCAAAACAGCCTCCCTTATCGTTACACCTGGAGATCACCACAGCAGACGGAATCTCAAATCGACCACGTTCTGATTGACGGATGGCACTTCTCCGACATTATCGACGTCAGGACCTATCGTGGCGCCAACATCGACTCCAACCACTATCTGGTGATGGTCAAACTGCGCCCAAAACTCTCCGTCATCAACAATGTACGAAACCGGCGACCACCACGGTACAACCTAGAACGACTGAAGCGATCGGATGTCGCCTCAGCATACGCGCAGAATCTCGAGGCCGCGTTGCCAGACGAGGGCGAGCTCGATGAGGCCCCTCTAGAGGACTGCTGGAGTACAGTGAAAGCAGCCATCAACGACGCAGCCGAGAGCACCATCGGGTACGTGGAACGGAATCGACGGAACGAATGGTTCGACGAAGAGTTCAGAACGGTTTTGGAGGAGAAGAATGCAGCGAGGGCGGTAATGCTGCAGCAAGAGAACTCGACAGAACGTGGAACGTTAAAAACAGAAGCGGAAACAGCAAATCCGTCTCTTTCGGGAGAAAAAGCGCCGTCTGGAAGAAGCGGAGTGCGAAGAAATGGAACTGCTGTGCCGTTTCCAAGAAACACGGAAGTTCTATCAGAAGCTCAACGCATCCCGCAACTGCTTCGTGCCGCGAGCCGAATTATGCAGGGATAAAGACGGAGGCCTCTTGACGGACGGACGTGAGGTGATCGAAAGGTGGAAGCAGCACTTCGATCAGCACCTGAACGGCGTGGAGAACGTAGGCACGGGAGCCCACGGCAAAGAAAGAAACGACGACGCGGAGGACGGAAATGAACCAACTCCCACGCTGAGGGAAGTTAAGGATGCCATTCACCAGCTCAAAACCAACAAAGCAGCTGGTAAGGATGGTATCGCAGCTGAACTCATCAAGATGGGCCCAGAAATGTTGGCCACCTGTCTGCATCGGCTGATAGTCAGGATCTGGGAAACCGAACAGCTACCGGAGGAGTGGAAGGAAGGGGTAATCTGCCCCATACACAAGAAAGGCGACCATTTGGAATGTGAGAACTTCAGGGCGATCACTATTTTGAATGCTGCCTACAAAGTGCTATCCCAGATCATCTTCCGCCGTCTGTCACCTAGAACAAATGAGTTCGTGGGAAGTTATCAAGCCGATTTCATCGACGGCCGGTCGACAACGGATCAGATCTTTACCGTACGGCAAATCCTCCAGAAATGCCGTGAATACCAGGTCCCAACGCATCACCTGTTCATCGACTTCAAAGCGGCATACGACAGTATCGACCGCGCAGAGCTATGGAGAATCATGGACGAAAACGGCTTTCCTGGGAAGCTGACTAGACTGATTAAAGCAACGATGGATGGTGTGCAAAACTGCGTAAGGATTTCGGGTGAACTATCTAGTTCATTCGAATCTCGCCGGGGACTGCGACAAGGTGATGGACTCTCATGCCTACTCTTCAACATCGCTCTGGAAGGTGTGATGCGACGAGCCGGGCTCAACAGCCGGGGAACGATTTTCACAAAATCCGGACAATTTGTGTGCTTTGCGGACGACATGGACATTATTGCCAGAACATTTGGAACGGTGGCAGAGCTGTACACCCGCCTGAAACGCGAAGCAGCAAAGGTCGGACTGGTGGTGAATGCCTCAAAAACAAAGTACATGCTGGTAGGCGGAACCGAACACGACCGGATCCGTCTGGGTAGTAATGTTACGATAGACGGGGATACTTTCGAGGTGGTGGAGGAATTCGTCTACCTCGGATCCTTACTGACGGCTGACAACAACGTGAGCCGTGAAATTCGGAGGCGCATCATCAGCGGAAGTCGGGCCTACTACGGGCTCCAGAAGAAACTGCGGTCGAAAAAAATTCACCCACGCACCAAATGCACCATGTACAAAACGTTAATAAGACCGGTGATCCTCTACGGGCACAAGACCTGGACCATGCTCGAGGAGGACCTACAAGCACTCAGAGTTTTCGAGCGACGCGTGCTAAGAACGATCTTCGGCGGTGTGCAGGAGAACGGTGTGTGGCGGAGAAGGATGAACCACGAGCTCGCTGCACTTTACGGCGAACCCAGCATCCAGAAGGTGGCCAAAGCCGGAAGGATACGTTGGGCAGGGCATGTTGCAAGAATGCCGGACAACAACCCTGCAAAGCTGGTGTTTGCAACTGATCCGGTTGGCACAAGAAGGCGTGGAGCGCAGAGAGCACGATGGGCGGACCAGGTGGAGCGTGACTTGGCGAGCATCGGGCGCGACCGAGGATGGAGAGCGGCAGCCACGAACCGTGTATTATGGAGAAATATTGTTGATTCAGTTTTATCTTGAATTTGATGTAATACTAAATAAATGAATGAATGAACTATTCAAGATCAGAGTTCTTAGGACATCGTAAGTTATCCCATTTTGTAGATTTCAACCTACAATTTTCTACGCGAAGTATTCCAATTTCAATCCCGGCACCAGCTACGCCAATGCAATGACAGAACCCATGAAGTTCCGAATAAGGATTCTTCCCGTTTTGCATCGAGAAATAAATCAACCGAAATGGAGGGGGTCCTTGACGCAGTAGTGCCTTACATCAAGTCACTCCGAAGGGGCCACTCGTCACCGTAATATAGTCTCAAATTCACTGTGGAAGCTTAAACAAACAATTGTCGACTGCAGTACTGAGCCACATAGCTCAGCAGCTACTACAGTTGGATCGTTGCATAGATGGAAATGGAAGCTCTTCAACGCCACTCTTTCAGTCAGCACGCGGTTGCCTGCGGGTAATTGATGTAGTGTTGTCTCTTCTAGCTCCAACCGCAGCCGCCGCACAAGAAATGTTAGTTCGCTCGAGATGTCAGTCAGTCAGTCAGTTGGCCAAAACCTCGTCGTCACTCGTCGTCGTCGTCGTCGTTGTTGTTTGCACAAGCTGTTGAGCTTTTTGAAGTTGTTCTCCGCGCGGTATTGGGATGGCACTCTCGGCGATGGTGCGGGGACAGTCTTTCCTTGACTCGTGCCCTGAGGGATCATAGAAGAGCATCAGAGTACTCCTTAGGTCGAGATACATATTTCGTGTTGGTTTTTTTTTATGGACTGTAAGTGACACTTGTTGGCCTAATCGGTTTGCGCTGTTTGCGCGATGGGCCGTGACATTCAACACGCGCCACATCAAGTTGATGGGGAACGATCCGTCAGGACCGATTTCCATCTCTGCCATTTTTCATTTTCTATTGTAATACGTTAGGATTATTTTAAACCAAGGGAATTTTGGGTGTTTCGGTTCACTGATCAACCATTTTTTTTTGTGAAATCTTAAACATTAAGAATACTAGCAAAGAATTTCCACCCACAATTAATGGAAATTGAACCCATTTAAGACGGAACAGGCATTAAATAAGCACTGTAAATCTAAAGGCCACTTTATCCGACAATTATTCCGACATTCCAAAACCCCAATCACCGACGAACACATTCCACGGATGACACTTGCGTTCCGTTCAATCATTCGCTCAACTTGTGCCCCGCTAAAAATCACATTTTCCAGCTCGATTAACAATGTACGACGGGTTCGACCCGGGGCCGGAAGATGCTGCCCGCCCGATCCATTACGTAAAACGCACCCACTACTAATCTTCGGCCGACGGCCGTTTATCGCACAGACTTCAAACAAAGAGCACAAGCTGAATAGAGAACGATAGGCGGCGACGACGGTGGTAACCGTCCGACCGACCGACCGTCCACCCGCCAGCCATCAGTCAATCCGCCCCATCATTAATGGGTTATAACCAGCAAACCGGGGACGACCCCGCCGGTTGGGTACGAGAAGAAAAGAAAACTGCCAATAAACAAACAATCTTGAGTGACAGCCCGTTTTTCCTCATTCCAAAACAGGCGTGCGTACAACAATCTTCGGATCGTTTCGTTCCGACCGCATCTCAGGCAGAGACACCCACCGTCACCCATCATCACCCCCTCCTAGATGGCTTAAAATCCAGTTAGCACCGACATAATCACAGTTCGCTCCTTTCAAACGAATAGGGGAACAAAGCCCAAAAAGGCCAAGATGGGGTAAAATGGGGTAAATGGGGTACAGGCCTGAAATCTACGTAAAAGAAGTCTGTAAATCTACGAGCGTAATCAATAAATTGTTGCCATATTACTGATGCGGTGTAACATCCTACAGATCCATGGAGCATGGTTCTGTAGAAAACTATTTTCCAAATATGATCTAGATCATCCAAGAACTTCCGCGAATAAAGAATTTAAGATTTACAAGCGTAACTAGGCCCATATAGTCGAGGCGGTAAACGCATGGGTATTCAGCATGACCATGCTGAGGGTGACGGGTTCGATTCCCGGTCGGTCCAGGATCTTTTCGTAAAGTAAATTTCCTTGACTTCCTTGGGCATAGAGTATCTTCGTGCCTGCCACACGATATACACATGCAAAATGGTCATTGGCAGAGGAAGCTCTCAGTTCAAAACTGTGGAAGTGCTCATAGAACAATAGAAGCTGAGAAGCAGGCTTTGTCCAAGTGAGGACGTTACGCCAAGAAGAGGAGAGAAGAGGAGGAGCGTAACTAATGGCTTTTTGTTACATTTGATTGATTGATTGATTGATTTGTCTTTATTAAAGAGACTTTCAGCCCTTGGCTGGTTCGTCTCTCTTTTGTTACATAACTGATACGGTGTAACATCCTACAGGTCCATGGAGCATAGTTCTGAAGAGAAGTTATTTTCAAGGATATTCTAGGGCATCCAAGAGCTTCTGCGGGTAGAGGCCTTAAGGTATATAAGCGAAATCAATGGGGTATTGCTACATTACTGATAAAGTGTATGATCCTTTAGGTCCTTTTAGCATGGTTCTGTAAAGAACTCGGCGCACGGTTCTGTAAACGTGTTCTAGGTCATCCAAGAGCTTCCGCAAGTATGGGTCTGAAGATCTACTAGCGTATTCAATCAATTGTCGTTGCATTACTGATACGGTGTTAAATCATGTGAAATTAATTTTTTTATTTACAGAACAATGCTCCATAGACCTGTAGGATTCTTGAGTGTCCTGGAACACCTTTCTCGACACCACCTTGCTCCATGGACCTGTGGGTTGTTGACAGTCTCCTTGATACTTCGCGTCGTACGTCTAAACAGTCCTTAACACTCCAACATATCCTCTGCAGTCTTCCTTGGAAACAGTATGCAATCTGCTCCCCATAACCCATCTCTCGTCCTCATCCCCACTAACCCTTTATTAACTCTCTAAACAATCCTCGGATATCTGAATGTGAGGACATTTCAAATATTTTCTGATTTCCTTCAGTTTTTTTTTTACATGGGTTCCCGAATTAACACGTTTTTTTACACGGTTTTTCTACGCGGCACGTATCTCCCGTGTAAAAAAAGACCTTAGTGTAATGAACTTGCATCCATTTATGATCGATTGAGGGGAACTTCAAAAACATCGGATGAAAATTGACAAAATGCCAGCATATTGAAAATGAGTTGTCGGGAGTCGGGTACGTGAAGGTGAACCAGGACTCTACCGGGAATTCCTCCAGAAATTCCTATAGCAATGTCACTAGAAATTACTACAGAAATTGCATCAGAAAATACCACAGGAATTACACCAGAAACCATTACAGGAACCTCATCAGAAATTCCTACGGGAATTCAAGTACGCATTCCACCAGGAATTCCAACTGGAGCTCCATCAGAAAATCCAGCAGGAATGTCAGCAGGAGTTCTATCAGGAATTACTCCAGGAATATCTCAAGAAATTTCTTCAGAGATTAAACCAAGAATTCCTCCAGGAATTCCACTAGGAATTCTTTCAGAGATTCCACTGGGAAGTCTTCCAAAAACTCCTACGGGAATTTCATCAGGAATTTCTACAGAAATTTGATCAGAAATTCCTACAGGAATTTGATCAGAAATTATTATAGGAATTGAATCAGAAATTTCGACATGAATTTCATCAGAAAATCCTACAGGAATTTAATCATAAATTCTTATATGAATTCAATCAAAAATATCGACAGGAATTTCATCAGGAAATTTAAAGGAATTTCATCTGAAAATCTTACAGGAATTTCAGCAGGAACTCCACCAGAAATTTCACCAGGAATTTCATCGGAAATTCCAATTTAAATTCCATCAGAATTCCAACAGAAAAAAAAACAGAAATTTGGCAGTAATCCATCTAGCTAGTCTAACAGGAATTATTTTAAGAATACTGCCAGGAATTCTTACAGAATTTCCACAAGGAATTCCTCCTGGAATTCCACCTGGAATTCCTCAAGGAATTCCACCAACAATTCCTCCAGTTTTTTTTTTCAGGAATTCCATCAGGATTTTCTCCAGCAATTCCTCCGTAAATTTCTCCTGGAATTCCTCCAGGTATTTCTTCAGGAATGTCCAAAGAATTTCCTACATGAATTCCACGAGAAATTCCTCCAGGAATTCCACCAGGATATTCTTAAGGAATTCCACCCGGAATTTCTTCTGGAATTCCTCCAGGATTTTTCCAGGAATTCCGCCAGAATTTCCTCCAGAAGTTTCACCAGTTATTCTTCAAGGAATTTTCACCAGGAATTCCTTCGGGGATTTTAGCAATAGCACCAGGAATTCCACTAAGAATTACACTAGTGATTTTAATAGAAATTCTACCAGAAATTCAACAAGGAATTTCTTCCAGGTTTTCAACGAGGAATTTCTCCAGGAATTCCACCAGGAATTCTTCCAAGATGTTCACCAGGAATTCCTCCATTAATTTCTCCAGGAATTTCTCTCGGAACTTCTCCTGGAATCCCTCCGGAAGTTTCTCCCGGAATTCCTCCAGGAACTCCTCCATTAATTCTTTCGGGAATTTCAGCAGAAATTCCTCCAGGAATTCCTCCAGGAATTCCTCCGGAAATTATTCCAGGAATTCCTCCGGAAATTTCACCAGGAATTTCTTCAAGAATTCCACCAAGAATCGTTCGGGAATTCCACTAGGATTACTTTCGGGAATTCTACTAGGAATTCCTTCGGGAGTTCCACCTGGAATTCCTTGGGGAATTCCATCTGGAATTCCTTCGGGAATTCCACCTGGAATTCCTTCAGGAATTCCACTAGGAATTCCTTCGGGAATTCCTTCGGGAATTCCACTAGGAATTTATTCGGGAATTCCACTAGAAATTTATTCGGGAAATCCTCCAGAAATTTATTCGGAAATTCCACTTGGAATTTATTCGGGAATTCCACTTGGAATTTTTTCGGGAATTCCAGGGTTCTACCAGGAATTACTCCAGGAATTTCTCAAGTAATTTCTTCAGGAATTGAACCAAGAATTCCTCCAGGAGTTCCACTATTAATTCTTTCAGAGCCTCCAAAAACTCCTACGGGAATTTCATCAGGAATTTCTACAGAAATTGGACCATAAATTCCTACGGGAAATTCATCAGAAATTCCTACAGGAATTTGATCAGAAATTATTATAGGAATTGAATCAGAAATTTCGACATGAATTTCATCAGAAAATCCTACAGGAATTTAATCATAAATTCTTATATGAATTCAATCAGAAATATCGACAGGAATTTCATCAGGAAATTTACAGGAATTTCATCTGAAACTCTTACAGGAATTTCATCAAAAAATCTTACAAGAATTTCAGCAGGAATTCCACCAGAAATTTCACCAGGAATTCCATCGGAAATTCCAATTTGAATTCCAGCAGAAATTCCAACAGAAAAAAAACAGAAATTTGGCAGTAATCCATCTAGCTAGTCTAACAGGAATTATTTTAAGAATACTGCCAGGAATTCTTACAGAATTTCCACAAGGAATTCCTCCTGGAATTCCACCTGGAATTCCTCAAGGAATTCCACCAACAATTCCTCCAGATTTTTTTTTTCAGGAATTCCACCAGGAATTTCTCCAGCAATTCCTCCGGAAATTTCTCCTGGAATTCCTCCAGGTATTTCTTCAGGAATGTCCAAAGAATTTCCTACATGAATTCCACGAGAAATTCCTCCAGGAATTCCACCAGGATATTCTCAAGGAATTCCACCCGGAATTTCTACTGGAATTCCTCCAGGATTTATCCAGGAATTCCGCCAGGATTTCCTCCAGAAGTTTCACCAGTTATTCTCAAGGAATTTCCACCAGGAATTCCTTCGGGGATTTTAGCAATAGCACCAGGAATTCCACTAGGAATTACACTAGTGATTTCAATAGAAATTCTAGCAGAAATTTGACAAGGAAATTCTTCCAGGTTTTTAACGAGGAATTTCTCCAGGAATTACACCAGGATTTCTTCCAAGATTTTCACCAGGAATTCCTCCATGAATTTCTCCAGGAATTTCTCTCGGAACTTCTCCTGGAATCCCTCCGGAAGTTTCTTCCGGAACTCCTCTTGGAACTCCTCCATGAATTCTTTCGGCAATTGCAGCAGAAATTCCTCCAGGAATTCCTCCGGAAATTATTCCAGGAATTCCTCCGGAAATTTCACCAGGAATTTCTCCGAGAATTTCACTAAGAATCGTTCGGTAATTCCACTAGGATTTCTTTCGGGAATTCCACTAGGAATTCCTTGGGGAATTCCACTAGGAATTCCTTGGGGAATTCCACTAGGAATTCCTTTGGGAATTCCTCAGGAATTCCTTGGGAAATTCCACTAGGAATTCCTTGGGAAATTCCACTAGGAATTCCTTGGGGAATTCCACTAGGAATTCCTTGGGGAATTCCACTAGGAATTCCTTGGGGAATTCCACTAGGAATTCCTTGGGGAATACCACTAGGTTTTTCTTCGAGAATTTCACTAGGAATTCCTTCGGGAATTCCACCTGGAATTCCTTCGGGAATTCCACCTGGAATTCCTTCGGGAATTCCACCTGGAATTCCTTCGGGAATTCCACCTGGAATTCCTTCGGGAATTCCACCTGGAATTCCTTCGGGAATTCCACCTGGAATTCCTTCGGGAATTCCACCTGGAATTCCTTCGGGAATTCCACCTGGAATTCCTTCGGGAATTCCACCTAGAATTCCTTCGGGAATTCCACCTGGAATTCCTTCGGGAATTCCACCAGAAATTCCTTCGGGAATTCCACAAGGAATTCCTTCGGGAAGTCCACAAGGAATTCCTTTGGGAATTCCACAAGGAATTCCTTCGGGAATTCCACAAGGAATTCCTTCGGGAATTCCACAAGGAATTCCTTCGGGAATTCCACAAGGAATTTCTTCAGGAATTCCACAAGGAATTCCTTCGGGAATTCCACAAGGAATTCCTTCGGAAATTCCACAAGGAATTCCTTCGGGAATTCCACAAGGAATTCCTTCGAGAATTCCACTTGGAATTCCTTCGGGAATTCCACTAGGAATTCCTTCGGGAATTCCACAAGAAATTCCATCGGGAATTCCTTCGGGAATTCCACAAGGAATTCCTTCGGGAATTCCACAAGGAATTCCTTCGGGAATTCCACAAGGAATTCCTTCGGGAATTCCACAAGGAATTCCTTCGGGAATTCCACAAGGAATTCCTTCGGGAATTCCACAAGGAATTCCTTCGGGAATTCCACAAGGAATTCCTTCGGAAATTCCACAAGGAATTCTTTCGGGAATTCCACAAGGAATTCCTTCGGGAATTCCTCCAGGTTGCCGGGGCCCGTGGCGTAGTTGGTCACACGTTCGCTTCATATGCGGATGGTCATGAGTTTGATTCCCAGCCCCGGCACATGCAATTTTTCGTCAGTTGCTCTTCACCGAGAGTGGCTGACATTGACCCTCTTCTGAGCCCCATGGCTCAAACGGACCTGGATACCTGGACATCGGCGAACTGCTACTCATAATGGACCCCCAATCGGACTGGAAAGGAACAACGGCCACCTATCATCCTTGTGCTCATCATTCTACCATGTAGAGTAGAAAAGTGAAAGCAGCAGAAAGGCAACCAGTTCGATAAAGTATAATAGAATACATCTAGGCTCTGTACAATACTGTAGGTACCGCTGTCAATTGAAATCGCTCACGTAGTGCCCTAGTGGACAATAGAGCTGTAAATTAGGTTAAGTGATTAAGAATTATTTCCTCCAGGAATTCCACCGGGAATTCCTCCAGGAATTCCACCGGGAATTCATCCAGGAATTCCTCCAGAAATTCCACCGGGAATTCCTCCAGAAATTCCACCGGGAATTCCTCCAGGAATTCCACCGGGAATTCCTCCAAGAATTCCACCGGCAAATCCTCCAGGAATTCCTCCGGGAATTCCTCCAGGAATAGCTCTGGGAATTCCTCCAGGAATTCCTCCGGGAATTCCTCCGGGAATTCCTCCAGGAATTCCTCCGGGAATTCCTCCAGGAATTCCTCCGGGAATTCCTCCAGGAATTCCTCCGGGAATTCCTCCAGGAATTCCTCCGGGAATTCCTCCAGGAATTCCTCCGGGAATTCCTCCAGGAATTCCTCCGGGAATTCCTCCAGGAATTCCTCCGGGAATTCCTCCAGGAATTCCTCCGGGAATTCCTCCAGGAATTCCTCCGGGAATTCCTCCAGGAATTCCTCCGGGAATTCCTCCAGGAATTCCTCCGGGAATTCCTCCAGGAATTCCTCCGGGAATTCCTCCAGGAATTCCTCCGGGAATTCCTCCAGGAATTCCTTCGGGAATCCCTCCAGGAATTCCTTCGGGAATTCCTCCAGGAATTCCTTCGGGAATTCCTCCAGGAATTCCTTCGGGAATTCCTCCAAGAATTCCACCGGCAATTCCTCCAGGAATTCCTTCGGCAATTCCTCCAGGAATTCCTTCGGCAATTCCTCCAGGAATTCCTTCGGCAATTCCTCCATTAATTCCTTCGGCAATTCCTCTAGGAATTCCTTCGGCAATTCCTCCAGGAATTCCTTCGGCAATTCCTCCAGGAATTCCTTCGGGAATTCCTCCAGGAATTCCTCCGGGAATTCTTCCAGAAATTCCTCCAGGAATTCCTCCAGAAATTCCTCCAGGAATTCCTCCAGAAATTCCTCCAGGAATTCCTCCAGAAATTCCTCCAGGAATTCCTCCAGCAATTCCTCCAGGAATTCCTCCAGAAATTCCTCCAGGAATTCCTCCAGTAATTCCTCCGGGAATTCCTCCAGGAATTCCTGCGGGAATTCCTCCAGGAGTTCCTCCGGGTATTCCTCCAGGAATTCCTCCGGGAATTCCACCAGGAATTTCTACGTGAATTCCTCCAGGAATTTCTACGTGAATTCCTCCAGGAATTCCTCCAGGATTTCTTCCTGGAATTCCTTCTCGAATTCCTCCAGGTATTCCTCTAGAAATTCCTCCAGGTATTCCTCTAGGAATTCCTCCAAGTATTCCTCTAGGAATTCCTCCAGGTATTCCTCTAGGAATTCCTCCAGGTATTCCTCTAGGAATTCCTCCAGGTATTCCTCTAGGAATTCCTCCAGGTATTCCTTTAGGAATTCCTCCAGGTATGCCTCTAGGAATTCCTCCAGGTATTCCTCTAGGAATTCCTCCAGGTATTCCTCTAGGAATTCCTCCAGGTATTCCTCTAGGAATTCCTCCAGGTATTCCTCTAGGAATTCCTCCAGGTATTCCTCTAGGAATTCCTCCAGGAATTCCTCCAGGAATTTCTCTGGAAATTCCTTCAGGAATTTCTCCGAGAATTCCTCCACTATTTCCTCCGGGAATTCCTCCAGGTATTCCTCTAGAAATTCCTCCAGGTATTCCTCTAGGAATTCCTCCAGGTATTCCTCTAGGAATTCCTCCAGGTATTCCTCTAGGAATTCCTCCAGGTATTCCTTTAGGAATTCCTCCAGGTATTCCTCTAGGAATTCCTCCAGGTATTCCTCTAGGAATTCCTCCAGGAATTCCTTCAGGAATTTCTCCGAGAATTCCTCCACTATTTCCTCCGGGAATTCCTCCAGGAATTTCACCAGTTATTCATCCAGGAAGTTCCAACAGAAATGTCTCCAGGAAATTTTCCATGAATTCCATAAGAAATTCTACCTGGGATTCCTCCAGGAATTCTACCAGGAATTCCACCAAGAAATACCCCAGGAATAAAACCAGGAATTCCTGCAGGAATTTCTTCAGGAGTGGCTTCAGAAATTTCACCAGCAATTCATCCCGAAATTCACCTGGAATTTTACCAGAAAGCCCCACCAGGGACTTTAAAAAGTCATCCAGAAATTCTTCCAAGATTTTTCACTTGAATCCTTCTAAGATTTTTTTCAGTATTTTTGCCAAGAGTTTCACTAGAAATTTTCCCAGGCATTACACTTAAAATTCTTCTAGGTGTTCTTCAACAAAATTGTTTTTTATTTTTATTTTTCAGGGAATATATTTGAAGATTCCTTCTGGGATTCCCCCTGAAACACACTATTGTGGAACCTGTCCTCTTACAATTTATTCAGAAATTCGTCTAGAATTCTGTTGGGGATTTTTCTGGGAATCTATTTAGGGATTACTTTTGTTTATTTTTTAGAACTAAGAAATTCTTCAATGGATTACTCTAGCGCCTTCTTCTACAATTATTCTAGGAATTTCTCTCGGAGTCTTTTGAGGACTCTTGTGACTTTTGAGATTGCTCTATAAACACTTCAGGAATGACCTGTTAGGTTCGAAATCAAACCATGCCATGAAGAATATGTTTCGTAAACATGTCCTTATTCTGTTGTTGATGAATATGTAAACATCTTCAAGAGAATGTTTCTCCTGTGGCAGCGTAAACTAATGCCACACGTGGTGCCATTAAAGTCATATTGCATTTCATGTCTGCTGCCAAGGTATTAGTTGCAGTCGGCTTTATTGTTACCATCAAAGAGATGTTACTGACATACTGAGCTTGTCACAATGTATCTGCGTCCCTTGTTACGAAACGCTATCCGATTGATATTTCCATGAAATCGGTGATGCTATAAGCCCTCCGATCGATCACATGGCTTGAAACATTAAACCGATTGTCTAAGCAACTCCCACCACCAAGCACTTAAATACATCGCGGTCCCCCTTGTCAGTCACCACCATTTGGCGCTCAAAATTTGATCCAATAATTATCTCATCAAACATCCAGTTCCCGTTTTTTGGACTGCAACCAGCAGCGCCAGCGCCACCATGACTCGTTATCCCATCTAGCGGTGCGGTGGTGGTGTGTATTATGCAATTATAGACAAACAACGATCCATCACCGTCGCGTCGCCCTCTTCGCCGCCCCCTCCGCCCGCCACTGCATTTCCCACATTCCACGTGCATTTAAGAAATGAAGCCATTATCTTTGGGCACCATCTCGTGTGCGGCGCGACGGCAGTTCGATATCATAGTTCGGGTAGGATTGCTGCACGGCGCGATACTTGGGTATCTTGGTATCTTGTAAAAGGTCGTCACGAAACCCACGCGGTAGCGAGCTTTAACATCACTTCCTCCCCCGGCCGGTGGCAGCCGGCGCCCCCCTGGGTGGTGACTTTTCACAATTTCCATCGAAAAACTAAACACGAACCATTTCCCCCTTGGGGACCCCCGGACCGGTATAAGGTCAACTGGGTAAAATAGTTGTCGTTGCACTGCTGATGCTGAGTGCTGACTGCTGCTGCCCTTACCGGCTGTGAATGTGAATGACGACGCTGACGACGACGACGAAGACGAAGCGCGTTCGTTATGAAACTTTCGTGAAGATGACTGCGGCACGACACAACAAGATGGGCATGTTCCTTCCACAATGTACCCTCTGGCGGTGCGGCGGTGGTAGAGTTCATTCCTGCTCTGCGCTGCTAGTTGGCGCTTTTCTATTACTCACTCTGCTAACTTCCTCTCTTTGGAAGTGGAAGTCTCGTTTCTTGAACCGCGTGGGGTGTCGTCTTTTGTGCATGCAAAGCTCTTGGCGCTGAAAGTCCCTACCGTACCGAAGAAAACGACGATGACGATGGGCACGACATCGAGGAGTTATCAAACTGTGGAGTAGTTTTTTTTTCCTCATTTTTATCTTTCGGTCAAACTAAAACTTGGAATAATTTTCACTTCGTACGGTAGCCATTGGCAAAGAACTTTTTTTTTTGTGGATGGCAGCAGCAGCAAACTGTTTGTTTTTTGATAGTGGAAAACTTCAAGATGATGTGCTTTTATTTAGACAAATTAAAATTCATGGGGAGATAAATTGACTGCAAAATTCATTGAGGACATTGAGGTATATCTGCAGAAGCTTGAACACAAATCCATTCATTGAACATTAACACTAGAACTTCGCATGCAGCATGTCAATAACTCATAATTTTGCAAAACAAGAACTCTAAAAGGCATTTCGAGAAGTTTTAGACATATTGGCCACTATCACAGGACTCCAGGGCCTGGCCTGGAATTTTATCTTGGGATTTTTCTGGGAGCGCATGTAGATTTCCAGAAGAACCTCCTGGTGAATTGCCGGAATGGACTCGTGCAGGATTCTCGGAAGACAATTTTGTAGAAATTTCAAAGACAATTCTGGAGGGAATCCAGCAGAAGAAGCAGAACGTCGTGGATGGGAATCCGAGAAGAAACTTTGGTATAAAAAAAAACCTAGTACGAGGTCCTGGAGGAACTCCAAAAGGAACTCCCGGAGAAATTCCTGGATGAATTCCAGAAGGATGTGTTGGAGTAATACCACAAGGAAATCTTCGAAGAATGGCATAAGGAACTCCTGTTTGAATTCCTAAATATTTTTGAAGGAATCCCGCGAAGAACTCCTGGAGGCGCCCAAACAAAACTCTTGGAAAAATTTCAGAAGGAATGTTTGAATTTAAAAAAGAAATCCAGTAACAATTATCGATGGAGCTTCTGAAAAAAAAAAACTCCGGAGGAATTCTTGTAGACATACCTAAAGAAGCATCTGGGTCTCAGAAGGCACTCCTGGAAGAATTGCAGGAAGTAAAAGCCAGAACTAACTATTTACCCAAGCAACACGACTTGTTTCAAAGACAGTAACATTAACCTTAGTTGCAATTTATTCGCTGTTTGTATTATAGACGATAGAACACAATTGCTTCTGCTTTGAAACCCAGAAAGTACAGATTCTGAATCATTATGCAACTTGAATTAGAGGGAATGATAAAAACAAAATGAAAAAAGGTTTTGACCAGACTCGAACCATGGACACCAGGAGTATTAACTACTCACCTTACCCAAGTAACACAGTTGTCACCGAAGAGTCATGGCGGCGCAGGTTTTGTTTTGCGCAGAAGTCACTGCGCAAGTAAGTATTTATTTGTTAGAAGTAAGTCACTGTGACTTCTACGCAACATAAACTTGCGCCGCCGTGACTTTTCGATGACAAGTGTGTTACTTGGGTACATATTACACCAAACGTTATGTGGGAGAATTGCTGCTCAACACACCATAAAAGCTACTGAAGTTACTTGTTACTTCATTGCACCTTCTCTGTCACAAGTTGAAGAACTGTCAAAATGAAAAGACGTACAAGATTTTTGCAACACATTTGGAACATAATCTGAACAAACAAACCAGAGTTAGATGTTGCATGACTGTAACATAGTACATTTAATGCAAGCTGACTGTTTTATCACTTGTGAGGAATATGTAAGCTCCGCCTCCACGAATCGATGTCAAACACGAGGTTTTTGGTGATTTCTAAGAAACAAAGCCAAAACTTAAAGAAATTCGGAGTTTAAATGCATCTCAATTGACAAGATGGAAGTTGCGTGTGCTTTCCGTATAACTCATTTAGACCAAAGCAAAGATAGCCACATTTTGGATGATGTTGCAAGTGCTGCTTGAATAGCCCTTTGAAGCCGGGATTTTCCCAAGCGTTATTATAGAGTTTGATTTTATTTTTGCCTTTCTCGTACACCAAGGTGTACCGAAAGGCTATATGTTCACTCCAAAAACGAAAATTTGATAGAGCCTCCGGAGGGGTCAAGTGTTATATACCAATCGACTCAGCTCGACGAGCTGAGATGATGTCTGTGTGTGTGTGTGTATGTGTGTGTGTGTATGTATGTGTGTGCGTATGTGTGTGTGTGTACAAAAAAGGTCACCTAACTTTTAGATAGTAAACATCAACCGATTTTAACGACCGACAGTTCATTCGACGCGGAATCTGGTCCCATTGTTTCCTATTGAAAATGGTTCGGATCGGTCTAACCGTTCCGGAGTTATGGCCATTTAGACGTTCCGGACCAGTACCCCAGGAAGGGGCCGGATATGAAAATGCAACAAACCCATGCATACGACCCATCAAACCACGGTATTTTCGATTATCTGATGAACGGGAAGTAGGGAAATAGTCTTAGACTATATCTGAACCGGTAATGTTCCGGAACCGGTTCCGGGTGTCCTGCCGGAAGTGGCCAAATATAAAAGTGAACATAACCCATGCATGCGACTCATCAAACCACGGCATTTTCGATTATCTGATGAACGGGAAGTAGGGAAATAGTCTCAGACTATATCTGAACCGGTAGTGTTCCGGCACCGGTTCCGGGTGTCCTGCCGGAAGTGGCCAAATATAAAAGTGAACATAACCCATGCATGCGACGCATCAAATAGCGGCTTTTTCGATAACCAGTTGAATGGTAAGCAGGAAAGTAGTTTCAGACCATATTTGAACCGGTAGTGTTCCGGAACCGGTTCCGGGTGTCCTGCCGAAAGTGGTCAATTAAAAAAGTGAATCAAACCCATGCATGCGACACATCAAAGAGCGGCTTTTTCGATAACCAGATGAACGGTAAGCAGGAAAATAGTTTCAGACCATATCTGAACCGCTTATATGAATATTAAACTGAAGAAGTTGAAGGGGTGAATCCAACTGAATGCGTCTGACGATGACCGAAGAATAGTAGGTCGAAACGCGTAACGCTTAACAAGCTGTTTCCGATATTTGTCACCGATAATTACCAATCAATCCACAAATAACATATCTGAACCGGTTGTGTTCCGGAACCGGTTCCAGGTGTCCCGCCGGAAGTGGCCAGTTAAAAAAGTGAACCAAACCCTCATATGCACATCAAATCATCAAAAATGTTGGATTACCAGATAAACCGGCAGCCACAAAAGTTCAGCCTATTGGACGCAGTGGCTTAATTTCCCCAACAGGGGAGGAAAAAAAACCGGCGGCAAGGAAATAGTCTCTGACCACACCTAAGATGGCCAGCAATGTTGCAGAATCAGGATTGAATGCATCGCTGAAATTACGAAAGTGAACAAAATCAATGCAAGCGATAAATATGCGTAAAAGAACAAAATCTTAATAAAAATTAAAGCGATCTTGTCCAATCACACCATTTTAGATTCCTGAGAAGTAATTATACAGTAAGAAGAATCAACGTTGTATGGGGAAATTTTAATTTTATAGCATCAATCTCCTTTTGCGGTTGAAATTACTAGGTACAATTTAGATGCAGCTGGTTGAGCCCTCGCGCTCTGTAACACGGTTGACATTTAAATGGGTTTTATTATGAGAAATTTCACTAGCTTGCCGAAATATCTTGATAATGATCGGCATCCAGTGCTAGTGAAGGTGGTCAAGCAGTCAACTGAGAGGTTTGATATTTTTCAGCTCTGCTTATACGTTTAACATAGTACATAACTTCGGAATATGAGCCATCAATAAGTTTTCAAATTCGATTATGGCTTTGTTTGTTGCTTTTCTGAATAAGGCTGACACAAATTTCAATTTTCTCTTAAGTCAAGAGGGGTCCCCCTTGGAAATTTTATTCGGAATTCATCATTTTGAGGAAGGGCACAAATAAATAGGTTAACCAATAAATTTTTAAATTTTAAAGTGAATTTGACTCCAGAAAATTTATAACTAAATCCGATGAGTTAAGCGGATTTGCTCATTGTTTGGGTAGTTTTTCATCAAATGCATTAATTATTTATTAACTCTACTCCCCCATTGTTAAGGTGCCATGATGCATCACTAAGCTTTCGAACGAATCATTGACTTTTTGCTTTTCAATGATTGTTTGCCTCGCATTTTTGAATTGATAAAAAAACTGTCAATTCTGCAGCAACGTATAAGAAAAATTATCATCGCAATCACTGTGAGTGAGCATATGGGATGATACTTTTTCATACGAATATTCACTTTGGTGGCAAAGAATTATCACTTTGAAATTTCGAGCCACAAATCCAACATGGCTGCCGATGCTGATGATGCCGTAAAAAGTCAACGAGAACTGTGATAAAAGAAGAAGATGAGATTTGTTACGTTCTAGAGTATTCTCAGAATTCAGGAACACTTCGGCTCATGGCTCTTGAGTACATATTCGACGAGAAAGGCACTATCACCACTAGGTGGATTAATCTAGGTTTTTTTTATTAGCATCGTAGGGTCTACACCGGAGCAGGTGTACTCTGGGCCAAACGTGCAAAACGAACAGGAATTTGGCGATAATACATCACCCGAGAATGTTGCTACAGAAAGACAGCAGTCACCACCGTCATGTGATCTTCAACATAATAGTCTGGGTCAGACCCCCTCCCGCTTGCGAGTCAGCCGCGTAGTCGCCGGCTAAGAATAGGACTACTAACCCCAATTCAAGGTGTCAAGCGTCCCGTGCTGAGGAATGACTGATCGAGGGGGTGAAAAAGGTGCTCGATCTTTAACGGAGCCTGTGGAGTACCTGGGCATGGGCACCCCCCACAGTAAGTTGTCCCTTACCGCGTTAATGCAGGGACTCGTGGGATTTAATCATGAAATCAACTAAAAACGTAATCAAAATTCAGGTGGAAGTAGTGGTGGGATCAACCCCTTCGCAAGAAGCGGGTTGATGAGATCTCCGACAAGGAGAAGTGAGGAGATAGGCGCTGGGAGTTGCGTACGCAGCTCAAGCGTGGGTGCTCCAGTCCACTTCCCGGCAAGCCAACCGGTGTAGGTTATGGACGGAGCGTGGTTGTTGAGGGCCGTCAACCAAGAACCAAAAGACGGTCCGCAATAGAGATGGCTGAGCAGCAGCTTGGCAAAATCATCGACTTTGCGTCCACTAAGTCGAACATAAGCAAGGACCTGAAAACGGCCTTGCTTCGACTTAGGGTGTCGATCGACGATGCCAAGCAGCAGCACGCGGCACTCGCGTTGCTGACTGCTAAAGCAGCGGAGCCTGCAATTGAGAAAGTGCCGAAGTTTACCCAAACGGAGGCCTTCTCCTTCGCAGGAAGTCCGAATAAGGTGGAAGCGACTGCTCGCGACAAACGGGGCAAGCAATCGCAGAAGCGGGTGAGGCAGAGGTCAGGCGAGGAGCTGTCTGGCGGTGCCCGCAAGGCCAGGCGAATCATTACCCCGAAAGTCGGTAATAATGCCGGAAGGTAGGGTGGGCCTGAAAAGGCTGGCCCGTCCCGGAACGATGGGAATAAGGGGTTGCGACCGCTGCTGGTGGGCCCTCAACAGCCACAGAGCAGGGCGATCCAAGGGAAGGACGAAGGTAGAGCGGAAGAGGAAGAAGAAGGCAAATCCGCAGGTAGTAGTGCAGGACGCCAAGCCAAGGCGTAGGAGGGCAGGTGCCAAGCGCGAGAAAAGCGACGCGATCGCCCTCAAGACGGAACAGTCCAAGTACTCGGACGTCTTGAAGACGATGCGAAGCGACGCCAAGCTTGAAGGTCTTGGAGCCGACGTACGCAGTATTAGCCGTACTCGTACGTGCGAGATGATCCTGGAGCTGAAGCGCCAGAAGGAGCACAAGGGCGCCGCCTATATGAGGCTGGCAGAAGAGGTCCTTGGTGAAGGTTTGCAGGTGAGGGCTCTGACACATGAGGCGACTCCGAAGGTCAAGGACATTGATGAGATCACCGAAGTGGAAGAGCTCGTCAAGGCACTGCGGCAACAGTGCGATGTGCAGGTAGCCGCCGCAGCCGTCAAGCTACGGAAAGGGCCAGCAGGGACACAGATAGCTTTGGTTCAGCTACCTGTGGCGGACGTCAAAAAGTCCGTTAAAGTAGGGAGCATAAAAGTGGGTTGGTGTGTATGTCACCTGACATTCCACGAGCCACCAGAGGTTTGCTTCAGGTGTCTGGAACCAGGACACAAGTCGTGGGATTGCAAAGGCCCCGACAGGCGCAAACTGTGCAGGCGATACGGCGCTGAAGGTCAAAAGGCCCAAAGCTGCACGAGTCCGCCCATCTGCATGATCTGTACCGGGAAATCCTCGAAAACAGACATCCTATGGGTGGTCCAAGGTGCCCGGCCTTCAAGAAAGCCGCAGTGAACAACAAATCACAGTGCAGGTAACGCAGCTGAACCTGAATCACTGTGATGCGGCTTAGCAACTGCTTTGTCAGGCGGTTTCTGAGTGGGAGACGGATATCGCCATCATTTCGGACCCATACCGAGTACCCGCCGGCAACGGCAACTGGGTCTCGGATGGGACCAGGAAAATGGCGGCGATATGGACGATGGGTAAATACCCCGTCCATGAGTTGGTGTCTACTACCTATGAGGGCTTCGTGGTCGCCAAAGTAAACGGGGTCTTCTTCTGTAGCTGTTATGCGCCTCCGCGGTGGCCGATCGAGCGGTTCACGCAAATGCTGGACCGCCTAACGACCGTGCTAACAGGGCGAAGGCCGGTGGTAATAGCGGGTGACTTTAATGCCTAGGCTGTGGAATGGGAAAGCCGTTTCACGAACCAGCGGGGTCAGATCCTGCTAGAAACACTGGCCATCTTAGATGTCGACTTGGCTAATGTCGAAACGGAGTGGAGTCAATTATTGACGTGACCTTTTGTAGTCCTGGCCTAACAAGTAGTTCGAACTGGAGAGTAGATGATGGCTACACTCACAGCGACCACCTGGCGGTTCGCTACAGTATCGACTACAACAACAGCGGATAGAAGAAGAGGCGGCTAGGCCAAGGCCAAGCCCTTGCAGGTGGAAGACATCATACTTCGACGAAGAGGTATTTAAGGAGGCGCTCCGCCGTGAGCGAAACCTAATTGGTTTAGACGGCGACGAGCTGGTAGCGGTGCTCTCACGTGCGTGTGATGCGACCATGCCTAGGCGAGTCCACCCTAGAAATGGGAGGCCACCGGCTTACTGGTGGACTGACGCGATTGCGGACCTGCGCCGCGCCTGCCTACGGGCTAGGCGGCGGATGCAGCGAGCACGATCAGAGGTAGAGCAAAACGAACGGTGGGTGGTGTACGCCTCTGCAAAAGCCACGCTGAAGACTGAGATAAGAGCAAGCAAAAAGTCCTGCTTTGAGGGTCTCTGTCAGAGTGCCAAAACGAACCCGTGGGGTGACGCCTACAGGATCGTTATGGCCAAGACGAGAGGTGTGATGGCTCCTACAGAGCAATCTCCAGAGATGTTGGAGGGAATCATTGGAGGACTTTTTCCGCGTCATGATCCTAGTCCTTGGCCTCCTTTCGTAGGACAGCCGGGGACTGGGGATGAGGAGAGGGTCACCGATGTGAAAATTGCGGGGATAGCTAAGTCCCTTAGCGTAGGTAAGGCCCCAGGTCCGGACGGAGTTCTGAACCTGGCCTCAAAAGTAGCTATTTCAGAGGCTCCCGAGATGTTCAGGTCTGTTTACATGCAGAAATGCCTGGACGAGGGAGTTTTGCCTGGAAGAGGCAGAGCCTGGTACTATTGTCAAAGGCGGGGAAACCACCTGGAGACCCGTCGAGGTGTAGACCAATATGCTTGATTGACACGGCGGGGAAGGTGTTCGAAAAGATCATCCTCAATAGAATGTTGAGGTTCACTGAGGGCGAAAATGTAGGCGAAAATGGTCTTTCGAGCAACTAGTACGGCTTCCGGAGGGGGAGGTCCACCATAGACGCTATCTTGTCGGTTACAAAAACCGCCGAGAAAGCACTCGAGGCTAAGAGGAGGGGAATTCGTTTCTGTGCGGTAATGACTCTGGATGTCAGGAATGCGTATAAGAGCGCCAGCTGGTCTGCTATTGCCGATGCGCTCTTGCGTCTGGGGATACCGGAGTACTTGTACAAGATTCTCGAAAGCTACCTTCAGAATCGCGTACTAGTTTACGACTCGAAGTCTACGGTGAAACGATCGAGGAGGTAAAGTTGACTACCAACCACTCGATCAAGGTTGTGGAGACGTGGATGCGGTCCAGGAAAATGAAACTGGCTCACCACAAGACAGAGGTTACGGTTGTTAACAACCTGAAGTCGGAGCAGCAGACGGAGATCAGTGTAGGAGAGTGCACTATCCTGTCAAAGCGCTCCGTCAAACACTTGGCCGTGATGATCGTCGATAAGCTTACTTTCGGTAGCCACGTCGATTATGTCTGTAAAAGAGCCTCCACCGCTATTGCGGCACTGTCCCGGATGATGTCCAATAACTCTGCGGTGTACGCCAGTAAGCGCAAGCTTCTGGCTAGTGTAGCTACGTCCATACTTAGGTATGGCGGCCCGGCGTGGGGCACCGCGCTAAGTACTAAATGCTACCGACGGAAGCTGGAAAGTACTTACAGGCTTATGTGCCTGAGGGTTGCGAGCGCATACCGTACCGTGTCACACGACGCTCTCTGCGTCATTACTGGTATGGTGCCTATCAGCATTCTTATCAGTGAGGACATGGAGTGCTTCGAAATGCGCGGCACAAGAGGCATACGCAGGACTGCCAGGATGGCCTCTATGGTCAAATGGCAGCGCGCGTGGGACAGTTCCACCAAAGGAAGGTGGATCCATAGGTTGATACCGAAGGTAGATAGTTGGATTAATAGGCCATGGGGAAGTTACATTCCACCTGACACAGGTCCTTACAGGTCATGGTTGCTTCCGACAGTATCTACACCGTTTCGGGCATGCGGATTCTCCCGAATGCCCAGTGTGCAATGGTTTAGAGGAAACGGCGGAACACGTTTTGTTCGTGTGCCCGCGTTTTCGCACAATGCGTGACCGCATGCTTGCCACATGCGGGGAGGACACAAACCCGGACAACTTGGTCCAGAGGATGTGTAGGGATGAGTTTGGCTGGAACGCCGTTTCAACGGCTATCACCCATATCGTCTGGGAGCTACAGAGGAGGTGGCTTGTGGACTCAGAGAATGGCTAGTTCAGATGCGGTACAAGAGGTGGTCTAGGAGTTCGGAGTCGGCTTCGTAGGTCATACCGGTGCCCTGCGGTCGAGATCGTCCCTTACAGCGATTAAGTGGGCTTCTTGGCCGTGCGGTTAGCGGCGACAGTCGTCTAGGCGTATCGTAAGCCTCGGAGTGTGGGTTCGATTCCTGCTCCAGTCGGTGGAAACTTTTCGTCAAACGAAAAATTCATCACTGGGCCACTGGGTGTTCTGTGTGTTGCCCGTTGTCTAGTGTAAGTAATGTGTTCAGTCTGTGCAGCCTGTGGCTGAAGACGGTGTGAATTGTCTTTTAAGTCCCGCTAGCGGTGCTGTCGTGGCGTCGGTCTACTGGATTGGATCCGAGCCCGCGGTTGGAAAGGGGTCCCCGGCAAGGGTCGGGGTAGGTGGAGACCCTGCTGTCAGCAACCTTCTGGGGCAGCTGATAGGGCCTGAAGGGTAGTGATACCTTTGCCTTCAGCAGGTCAGGTCGGGTTGCACGTGGGCATCAGTTCTTGATGTCTGCAAAGCAGTTGGGCGCGGGCGGAGTTGACCCTGCCCGCCTTCCGAGGACAATGGGAGTGGCGAGGACCACTCAAGAAACTGGCTAAGCGCCAGCATGCTACCGTGATGAACTCTTCAAAGCGAGTCATCGATGTTCGTTGCTGCTAGGCTACGGCAGCTAACCTTGAGGGTGCGATATGCACTAGCCCCTCTCTGAAGCAATACCTTCTTGGTGGTTCCGGAGAGACGAGGGGTTTGGCGACCATAGGAATGTGTTTTAGTGGGTCTAAGATAGAGTTGTCCTGACTTTTACTTTTGTTGTAGAAGACGGCCTAAACCCCACACTACCCTAACCTTCCTGTTAGAGTGTTTGTTGAGCAGATTTATCCCTCTATGGTTTAGAAGAAAAAAAAAGAGGTGAATATTTGGAGAGGTGCCTATCTGTCTATTGGACACTACCAGGAAACCGTTGGAGCGGATCATTATCTTGGCTGATCGCGGCTGATGGTCTATACCTAGGCTGACCAGATTTGTCCCATTTAAATACGGGACACATTTCGGAAACTCAACAAAAAGAAAATCAATGTCCAAAAACAGAACTGCATGTTATAAATGATGCTATTTCAGCTAGAAAGAACGAATAATTGAGTCAAAAACGTTAACTATGCTCCAATGACGAGTGTTTGAAAATTTGGTTGTCCCGTTAAATACGGGACGGATGGTCAGCCTATCTATACCGAGAAACCAGATACTCTAGGCTCTCGGATAACCAGTTGGACTTCCGGAAGAGTCGATCGACGGTGGACGCTATTGGGGCTGTAAACAGTGAATCAAAATTAAACGATCGCGCAACAATAATGGCCATTGGCGGAGCCAGCATTTTCTTTTTTTACTCACTCTCCTAAACATACACGAGAAAGAGAAAGATAGAAGAGGAGGCAGCTTGCCCCCTCTTTCATCCCGCTCTTTATCGTGTATGTTTAGAAGAGTAAGAAAAAAAAATAAAGCTGGCTCCGCTAATGATAATGACAATGTCGCAACATGTATTTGTTGCGACAATCCACCCAATGCGACATAAGTTTGTTCCAACTAGAAAATAATAGGATAAACATCGTACACCACGAGTTTAGAGATTTTTAAGCCTTGCATTGCGATTTTCGGACGGTAACTTCGAGTCGGTAAACACTGCAACTCTGCTGAACATTTATCATCAAACATTTTCGATTTTGGGTTAGAAATAATTGATTATTCACGAATTGAAAAGTACGCAACAAATTCAGCTTCCGTTTTTGTCTGCAACAAAAATTTTCGAGATCATGTCATTATCTGTTACCAATAGGGATAAAGAGTAATCGTCTCGCCTTGTTTGTTGCTTGTTTTGTGCCTCTTTTGTCTGACAATTCTCTTCACTGGCTGTAATCAAAAAGGCCGAGATAGCGCTCCAAAGGAAGCGAAGGGGAATCCGTCGTTATTGCGTGGTCGTCACGTTGGACGTGATGAATGCGTTCAACAGCGTTGGCTGGGTCGCCATCGAGTGTGCCACCTAGGATTCCCGGACAGGCTATACCGGATACTGGAGAGCTACTTCCAGAACAGGGTGCTAATCTATGACGTCGAGGAAAGAGAGAAGATCTAAAACATCACCGCGGGGGTACCTCAGAGTTCCATCCTGGGTTCATACTTCCACCGTCCGTATTACTCTGAAGGTCAGCTTGAGAATCTGTTCACTTCATCCATATCCGCATGTGTCACTCTTATGTTCCATAGAAGGTGATTACTGATGCGTGTTTCTGACCATTCTCCTTTCTGCTCGGGCGGTTTTAGACACAACAACCCCTACACAACAGTTTCGAACGTAAAAGCGACAGCAAATCATCGCGGGATGCCTGGCCTGGCCAGTCACCGTCAAACACACTTGGTACAAGTTCATCACCATCATCGGTGGCTTTCTTTCAACAATCCGGTATGGATCGGGTAGGGTCAGTCAATTTTTGATTTATGATCGCGCGCGCGTGAATTCCACTGCTGCTGCTGCTGCTGCTGCTGTGTATCAGTTCGGAACAGTCAAAGAGCTCTTGCTGCCGTCGGAGATGTGCTGGTCGAAATCTTCCAGACTGTGGCAGTTGAGATGAATCTTGAACAAGGGGAGGGGAGGGAGAAAAAATGTTTTTGTCGAAGATAGGTCACTTCAGAGAAGGAACTCGTCCACCGGAGATGTTTATGTTTGTGAGAATAAATTATCCTCGGTCTGGTGCAAGTCGGTTGCTGATTGGCGGTCTGGATGGATATGCAGAGGTCATAAAATGCTAGTAGGAACTTAAAACTTCTGGGCCTACAATATTTTTCCTAGTTTTATTTTTTCTCATCACTTTGCACTGTCATTCCAGTGCCATTTTATTTTTTTTGTGCATTTCCATTGTCATTTCATCGCTATTTTAGCGCAATTCCAGTGCAATCACAGCATAATTACAGTGCCATTGAAGTGTCATTCAAGTGCAAACGCAATGAAATTTAAGTTTCGTCCAAGTGCCACTCTAGTATCATTCCGGTCCCATTTGAGTGCCAATTCTAGACGCACTTCCACTTCAGTACAATTCTAGTGCACTTCCAGTGTCATTTCAGTGCAATTTCAAAGTTATTCAAGTATCCTTCAAGTTCTATAACAGTTCATTTCAGTTTCCCTTTAATGCCATTGTAGTGTAATTTTAGTTCCACTTCAGTGCTATCACAGTGCACTCCAGCGTCATTCAAGTTTCTTTACTGCATCATCTCAGTGTCATTCTAAAGCAATTGCTATGTCATAATTTAAAATTCCTTCACATCACATCCCATATCAGTGCACTTCCAGTTCAAATTCTACGTCTTCTTACATATTCCCTTGACTTATTTGCTTTTGATCTACCATTTCGGTTTTGATCTTTCAACCAACTTCGATAATTAATCTTGAAAATCAACGAACCATTCATCTGATCATCCTTCTGCATAATTCCTCACTGCTTATTGAGCAAACACCACTCAACCCGAGATGACGATACCCGTCGCCACATCAATCAACACATCATACCTTTTGCAATAACGACACCTGCTAATTCGATTAAACATTCAAAAGACAACCAACAGACACGAGGAGATCGATTGCAATCAAAGTACATCTCCTCCTGTCCCGCAGCGTCTGAGTCTGATCGATTAAGGCTGAAAAAGCAACTGCTGAAAAACGGTTTTCATTAACGGCATTACCTTGCAATCGTACATCATAAAAGCGGCGTCATGTGGTGGTCCTCCTCAGCTCTGTGCTCCTCCGCTTCCAATCAATTCACATATCATGCAGCGCAGCGCTTCAGCTCCAGCGCTCTGATGAAAGGGGTGTCATTTGTGGTTTTTGGCCAAATGAATCCCCTGCTGAAGAGAAAAACGCTCGAGTCGGCTCTTTGGTGATGAGCTCCTTTTTTCCCCCTTTTTTGTGTGACGGGTGATGTGGATCACTGAACGAGTGAGCAGCAGCAGTGATGCAACACGAATACCGTTAGTGATTGATGACGATAGGCGCCTGTCAGCTAGGCAGACATTCAGTCTTTTAGTCAGTCAGTCAGTCAGTCAGTCGGTCGGTCGGTCGGTTAACTCAAGTTCAAAAACTTTCAGCATGGTTTGGTTGCGGTGAGAAAGTGTGTCAGCGGGAATTCCGGCTGGGTGATTTTCTCAAGCGTGTGAAGTTTGAAATATAATCAATCACAGTGAGATGAAATTTGGAACGATTGAAGGTTTAATTTGTACAACATAAAAGGGGTTTTCTTGGAAGCCGGAAAGCTTCCTCCTGGAAGCCTGGAAAGCTACCTCCTGGAAGCCTAGAAAGCTTCCTCCGGGAAGCCTGGAAAGCTTCCTCCGGAAAGCCTGGAAAGCTTCCTCCGGGAAGCCTGGAAAGCTTCCTCCGGGAAGCCTGGAAAGCTTCCTCCGGGAAGCCTGGAAAGCTTCCTCCGGGAAGCCTGGAAAGCTTCCTCCGGGAAGCCTGGAAAGCTTCCTCCGGGAAGCCTGGAAAGCTTCCTCCGGGAAGCCTGGAAAGCTTCCTCCGGGAAGCCTGGAAAGCTTCCTCCGGGAAGCCTGGAAAGCTTCCTCCGGGAAGCCTGGAAAGCTTCCTCCGGGAAGCCTGGAAAGCTTCCTCCGGGAAGCCTGGAAAGCTTCCTCCGGGAAGCCTGGAAAGCTTCCTCCGGGAAGCCTGGAAAGCTTCCTCCGGGAAGCCTGGAAAGCTTCCTCCGGGAAGCCTGGAAAGCTTCCTCCGGGAAGCCTGGAAAGCTTCCTCCGGGAAGCCTGGAAAGCTTCCTCCGGGAAGCCTGGAAAGCTTCCTCCGGGAAGCCTGGAAAGCTTCCTCCGGGAAGCCTGGAAAGCTTCCTCCGGGAAGCCTGGAAAGCTTCCTCCGGGAAGCCTGGAAAGCTTCCTCCGGGAAGCCTGGAAAGCTTCCTCCGGGAAGCCTGGAAAGCTTCCTCCGGGAAGCCTGGAAAGCTTCCTCCGGGAAGCCTGGAAAGCTTCCTCCGGGAAGCCTGGAAAGCTTCCTCCGGGAAGCCTGGAAAGCTTCCTCCGGGAAGCCTGGAAAGCTTCCTCCGGGAAGCCTGGAAAGCTTCCTCCGGGAAGCCTGGAAAGCTTCCTCCGGGAAGCCTGGAAAGCTTCCTCCGGGAAGCCTGGAAAGCTTCCTCCGGGAAGCCTGGAAAGCTTCCTCCGGGAAGCCTGGAAAGCTTCCTCCGGGAAGCCTGGAAAGCTTCCTCCGGGAAGCCAGGAAAGCTTCCTCCGGGAAGCCTGGAAAGCTTCCTCCGGGAAGCCTGGAAAGCTTCCTCCGGGAAGCCTGGAAAGCTTCCTCCGGGAAGCCTGGAATGCTTCCTCCGGGAAGCCTGGAATGCTTCCTCCGGGAAGCCTGGAAAGCTTCCTCCGGGAAGCCTGGAAAGCTTCCTCCGGGAAGCCTGGAAAGCTTCCTCCGGGAAGCCTGGAAAGCTTCCTCCGGGAAACCTGGAAAGCTTCCTCCGGGAAACCTGGAAAGCTTCCTCCGGGAAGCCTGGAAAGCTTCCTCCGGGAAGCCTGGAAAGCTTCCTCCGGGAAGCCTGGAAAGCTTCCTCCGGGAAGCCTGGAAAGCTTCCTCCGGGAAGCCTGGAAAGCTTCCTCCGGGAAGCCTGGAAAGCTTCCTCCGGGAAGCCTGGAAAGCTTCCTCCGGGAAGCCTGGAAAGCTTCCTCCGGGAAGCCTGGAAAGCTTCCTCCGGGAAGCCTGGAAAGCTTCCTCCGGGAAGCCTGGAAAGCTTCCTCCGGGAAGCCTGGAAAGCTTCCTCCGGGAAGCCTGGAAAGCTTCCTCCGGGAAGCCTGGAAAGCTTCCTCCGGGAAGCCTGGAAAGCTTCCTCCGGGAAGCCTGGAAAGCTTCCTCCGGGAAGCCTGGAAAGCTTCCTCCGGGAAGCCTGGAAAGCTTCCTCCGGGAAGCCTGGAAAGCTTCCTCCGGGAAGCCTGGAAAGCTTCCTCCGGGAAGCCTGGAAAGCTTCCTCCGGGAAGCCTGGAAAGCTTCCTCCGGGAAGCCTGGAAAGCTTCCTCCGGGAAGCCTGGAAAGCTTCCTCCGGGAAGCCTGGAAAGCTTCCTCCGGGAAGCCTGGAAAGCTTCCTCCGGGAAGCCTGGAAAGCTTCCTCCGGGAAGCCTGGAAAGCTTCCTCCGGGAAGCCTGGAAAGCTTCCTCCGGGAAGCCTGGAAAGCTTCCTCCGGGAAGCCTGGAAAGCTTCCTCCGGGAAGCCTGGAAAGCTTCCTCCGGGAAGCCTGGAAAGCTTCCTCCGGGAAACCTGGAAAGCTTCCTCCGGGAAGCCTGGAAAGCTTCCTCCGGGAAGCCTGGAAAGCTTCCTCCGGGAAGCCTGGAAAGCTTCCTCCGGGAAGCCTGGAAAGCTTCCTCCGGGAAGCCTGGAAAGCTTCCTCCGGGAAGCCTGGAAAGCTTCCTCCGGGAAGCCTGGAAAGCTTCCTCCGGGAAGCCTGGAAAGCTTCCTCCGGGAAGCCTGGAAAGCTTCCTCCGGGAAGCCTGGAAAGCTTCCTCCGGGAAGCCTGGAAAGCTTCCTCCGGGAAGCCTGGAAAGCTTCCTCCGGGAAGCCTGGAAAGCTTCCTCCGGGAAGCCTGGAAAGCTTCCTCCGGGAAGCCTGGAAAGCTTCCTCCGGGAAGCCTGGAAAGCTTCCTCCGGGAAGCCTGGAAAGCTTCCTCCGGGAAGCCTGGAAAGCTTCCTCCGGGAAGCCTGGAAAGCTTCCTCCGGGGCGCCTGGAAAGCTTCCTCCGGGAAGCCTGGAAAGCTTCCTCCGGGAAGCCTGGAAAGCTTCCTCCGGGAAGCCTGGAAAGCTTCCTCCGGGAAGCCTGGAAAGCTTCCTCCGGGAAGCCTGGAAAGCTTCCTCCGGGAAGCCTGGAAAGCTTCCTCCGGGAAGCCTGGAAAGCTTCCTCCGGGAAGCCTGGAAAGCTTCCTCCGGGAAGCCTGGAATGCTTCCTCCGGGAAGCCTGGAATGCTTCCTCCGGGAAGCCTGGAATGCTTCCTCCGGGAAGCCTGGAATGCTTCCTCCGGGAAGCCTGGAAAGCTTCCTCCGGGAAGCCTGGAAAGCTTCCTCCGGGAAGCCTGGAAAGCTTCCTCCGGGAAGCCTGGAAAGCTTCCTCCGGGAAACCTGGAAAGCTTCCTCCGGGAAGCCTGGAAAGCTTCCTCCGGGAAGCCTGGAAAGCTTCCTCCGGGAAGCCTGGAAAGCTTCCTCCGGGAAGCCTGGAAAGCTTCCTCCGGGAAGCCTGGAAAGCTTCCTCCGGGAAGCCTGGAAAGCTTCCTCCGGGAAGCCTGGAAAGCTTCCTCCGGGAAGCCTGGAAAGCTTCCTCCGGGAAGCCTGGAAAGCTTCCTCCGGGAAGCCTGGAAAGCTTCCTCCGGGAAGCCTGGAAAGCTTCCTCCGGGAAGCCTGGAAAGCTTCCTCCGGGAAGCCTGGAAAGCTTCCTCCGGGAAGCCTGGAAAGCTTCCTCCGGGAAGCCTGGAAAGCTTCCTCCGGGAAGCCTGGAAAGCTTCCTCCGGGAAGCCTGGAAAGCTTCCTCCGGGAAGCCTGGAAAGCTTCCTCCGGGAAGCCTGGAAAGCTTCCTCCGGGAAGCCTGGAAAGCTTCCTCCGGGAAGCCTGGAAAGCTTCCTCCGGGAAGCCTGGAAAGCTTCCTCCGGGAAGCCTGGAAAGCTTCCTCCGGGAAGCCTGGAAAGCTTCCTCCGGGAAGCCTGGAAAGCTTCCTCCGGGAAGCCTGGAAAGCTTCCTCCGGGAAGCCTGGAAAGCTTCCTCCGGGAAGCCTGGAAAGCTTCCTCCGGGAAGCCTGGAAAGCTTCCTCCGGGAAGCCTGGAAAGCTTCCTCCGGGAAGCCTGGAAAGCTTCCTCCGGGAAGCCTGGAAAGCTTCCTCCGGGAAGCCTGGAAAGCTTCCTCCGGGAAGCCTGGAAAGCTTCCTCCGGGAAGCCTGGAAAGCTTCCTCCGGGAAGCCTGGAAAGCTTCCTCCGGGAAGCCTGGAAAGCTTCCTCCGGGAAGCCTGGAAAGCTTCCTCCGGGAAGCCTGGAAAGCTTCCTCCGGGAAGCCTGGAAAGCTTCCTCCGGGAAGCCTGGAAAGCTTCCTCCGGGAAGCCTGGAAAGCTTCCTCCGGGAAGCCTGGAAAGCTTCCTCCGGGAAGCCTGGAAAGCTTCCTCCGGGAAGCCTGGAAAGCTTCCTCCGGGAAGCCTGGAAAGCTTCCTCCGGGAAGCCTGGAAAGCTTCCTCCGGGAAGCCTGGAAAGCTTCCTCCGGGAAGCCTGGAAAGCTTCCTCCGGGAAGCCTGGAAAGCTTCCTCCGGGAAGCCTGGAAAGCTTCCTCCGGGAAGCCTGGAAAGCTTCCTCCGGGAAGCCTGGAAAGCTTCCTCCGGGAAGCCTGGAAAGCTTCCTCCGGGAAGCCTGGAAAGCTTCCTCCGGGAAGCCTGGAAAGCTTCCTCCGGGAAGCCTGGAAAGCTTCCTCCGGGAAGCCTGGAAAGCTTCCTCCGGGAAGCCTGGAAAGCTTCCTCCGGGAAGCCTGGAAAGCTTCCTCCGGGAAGCCTGGAAAGCTTCCTCCGGGAAGCCTGGAAAGCTTCCTCCGGGAAGCCTGGAAAGCTTCCTCCGGGAAGCCTGGAAAGCTTCCTCCGGGAAGCCTGGAAAGCTTCCTCCGGGAAGCCTGGAAAGCTTCCTCCGGGAAGCCTGGAAAGCTTCCTCCGGGAAGCCTGGAAAGCTTCCTCCGGGAAGCCTGGAAAGCTTCCTCCGGGAAGCCTGGAAAGCTTCCTCCGGGAAGCCTGGAAAGCTTCCTCCGGGAAGCCTGGAAAGCTTCCTCCGGGAAGCCTGGAAGGCTTCCTCCGGGAAGTCTGGAAGGCTTCCTCCGGGAAGTCTGGAAGGCTTCCTCCGGGAAGTCTGGAAGGCTTCCTCCGGGAAGTCTGGAAGGCTTCCTCCGGGAAGTCTGGAAGGCTTCCTCCGGGAAGTCTGGAAGGCTTCCTCCGGGAAGTCTGGAAGGCTTCCTCCGGGAAGTCTGGAAGGCTTCCTCCGGGAAGTCTGGAAGGCTTCCTCCGGGAAGTCTGGAAGGCTTCCTCCGGGAAGTCTGGAAGGCTTCCTCCGGGAAGTCTGGAAGGCTTCCTCCGGGAAGTCTGGAAGGCTTCCTCCGGGAAGTCTGGAAGGCTTCCTCCGGGAAGTCTGGAAGGCTTCCTCCGGGAAGTCTGGAAGGCTTCCTCCGGGAAGTCTGGAAGGCTTCCTCCGGGAAGTCTGGAAGGCTTCCTCCGGGAAGTCTGGAAGGCTTCCTCCGGGAAGTCTGGAAGGCTTCCTCCGGGAAGTCTGGAAGGCTTCCTCCGGGAAGTCTGGAAGGCTTCCTCCGGGAAGTCTGGAAGGCTTCCTCCGGGAAGTCTGGAAGGCTTCCTCCGGGAAGTCTGGAAGGCTTCCTCCGGGAAGTCTGGAAGGCTTCCTCCGGGAAGTCTGGAAGGCTTCCTCCGGGAAGTCTGGAAGGCTTCCTCCGGGAAGTCTGGAAGGCTTCCTCCGGGAAGTCTGGAAGGCTTCCTCCGGGAAGTCTGGAAGGCTTCCTCCGGGAAGTCTGGAAGGCTTCCTCCGGGAAGTCTGGAAGGCTTTCTCCGGGAAGTCTGGAAGGCTTCCTCCGGGAAGTCTGGAAGGCTTCCTCCGGGAAGTCTGGAAGGCTTCCTTCTGGAAGCTTTTTTTTTGGAAGCCGGAAAGCTGGAAGGGCAACTTAGAAGGTATTCAGTGGAAGAGCTTCATTGAGGTTTAAGAGATTTTCAAGACATTTCAAGGTGGTTTCCAGAGACTTTTTAGTTGCGTTGCACTGCTCAGGTGATTTCAGAAGGATTACTAGGCGCTTCAAGGAAGATTAAGAAGGTTTCGTTCTCGGGGCTTTATTGATTTTCATAGATGTTTTAGAGGGGTTTCAATACGCTTTACATGACGTTTCAGGGTGTTTCAAAAGGGTTTCCAACGGCTCCAGAGGGTTTCAAAGCATTCTATGAGGTTTTAGAGTTTCTGTTGTTTCCATCAAGTAGCTTTAGAAAGGTATGGTGGAGTTCCAGCGACGTACAGGGAGTTTCAGAAGGGTTCCAGGTGGATTTCAGAGAGTTTCAGATCATTGAATGGTTTAAGAGGAAGGGGGAGGTGGTTCCGAGAGTTTAAAAGGCTTCAAAGCGCTCCAAGAAGGATTCTGGTTGTTTTATAAACGTTTGGCGGGCTTAGCGGTTCTGGAGCATTTCGAAGAGCTTCAGGCAGATTTCAGGGGTTTGAGGCTATTCAGGGACTTTCCGGAGGGCTTAAAGGCGCTTAGTTGCGAAGGACTTTAGGTGTTTTGAGAATGGAGAGATTTCCTGAGAGTCCTCTAAGGTATGTCAGGAAGTCCCATACAAGTTTTATAAGGGGCCCATATAGCCGAGGTGGTAAACGCACGGGTATTCAGCATGACCATGCTGAGGGTGACGGGTTCGATTCCCGGTCGGTCCAGGATCTTTTCGTAAAGGAAATTTCCTTGACTTCCTTGGGCATAGAGTATCTTCGTGCCTGCCACACGATATACACATGCAAAATGGTCATTGGCAGAGGAAGCTCTCAGTTAATAACTGTAGAAGTGCTCATAGAACACTAAGCTGAGAAGCAGGCTTTGTCCCAGTGAGGACGTTACGCCAAGAAGAAGAAGAAGAAGAAGAAGAATAAGGGTTTCAGGGGATTGAAGGATTTTTTGTTGATATCAGAGGATTAAGGATGAGTTTAAGAGGATCTTATGGGGTTTTAGGAGATCATCCATAAAAGTGTGATAGATCAATAAATACCCTTGTAGACCCAATGACCAATTCTCAATGGAGTTTTGTAAGACTCCTGAGAAGCTCCATAAGATTCCTATGTGTACCCTTGTCCCGTAACGAATTGTCACTAAGACATTTCTACTGATCTTCCACGCTTTAACTCCATCAGGAGTACATTCACTTTGCCTAATTGAAGTATAAAATGTTTCAAGGAATTCCACAATACTAGGAATTGAATTGAAACTGTTGTAACATCACCATACCTGGTCCAGACCGCGACCATCATCGGTTTACAATGTTCTCCATCCCGTAAACACCCGTAGGCAATCTGATGCAAGCACTCTACCAATGCAAACGACGACGGCAGCACGCAATATCATCATCTTAATTCAGGAAGTGAATCGCATATCGAATGCCGGAATTCCATAAGCGCATTGCATACATTCACCGAAACCATTCGCTCGTACATCGCATAAATTTGAAGCATCCTCTCCAGCACTCAAACACACGTTTTGGCTTAAAACGGCTCCTCCGCGCGCAAACACGAAATGGCACTCGATACATCGCTGGAGCAACGCTATCGGCATCATCATCATCGCCGTCGTCGTCGCCGTAGTCGTTGTTGGAGCGAGCATCAGCTGGCAGCCCGTCGTGTTTGCAATTTTGTCTGGCTGTGAGCTTATGCAAGCTGCATCCTCCTCACTTTTGGGGGCTAGAATTCACGTGCTCGGGAATTGAATGTACCGAAATGGACAGCGATGTCCAGCGGCGGCAATGGCGGACCTTCCGGATATCGTCCATTCCTGTTGGGCCCATTTGTATGCAAGTAAAAATCGATCAGAATTCAGTTACTGCTGGTGCAATATGTACTGCTTTTTCGGGGAAAGAAAAAAAAAACCCAATGGTAATCCACCTGTTACTCCATTCCGGGCATCTGGCACTTTCGGGAGGGAGATGGCATTCCGTGGTTTGATTGAAGATTGAAGTTTGACTTCGTACCCCAAATGTACGTTCTGATGGTCAGTGCGCACTCACACCTAGCAGAAGTACGAATCGTACGGGTGTTACTATTGAAAGCAAGCAGACCGGACGGAATCGTCCTTCGAATACCCGGCATCGAAAACATTGGAAACAGTTTGGGTGATTTGGGAGATGGACACCAGTTGGTGCAGATAACACCCTTTGATTGCGCTACTCGTGGGCGGGAAGTGTATACGACAAAAAGTGGTGAACGTTATTTGATACGAAGCACGTTGGAGTAATAATTGATTGCAAGCTTTCCAGGACACCTCACATTGAGTTTAGAATCGAGAAAACTTTTTGGACTTCGGGTCATGTCGGTAAACATTTGGTAAAACTAGGGATATATAGCTCAGTACCTATATCAAATGAATTTATTGTTTGCCGAAGGAGCTGCAAAATGGTGAGGAGCGTCCAACATAGCTCAGGCTCTCATAAGTTCCTACTTCATGCTTCCACGGGTCAATCTAAGGCGTGTTGTGTATTTATCTGGTAGTACAGCCTGGTCACTGTTGTCCCTTTTACTTTAGCTAGATTGTGGAGGTTAGCCGGTTGAAAAATAACAAAGCCGCTGGAGCAGATCAACTACCAAGCGAGCTTCTAAAATACGGTGGAGAAGCACTACACTGGGTCATTACCAAGATTTGGGAGGAGAAAGTATTACCGGAGGAATGGATGGAAGGTATCGTGTATCCCATCTACAAGAAGGGCGACAAGTTGGATTGCGGGAACTGCCGCGCGATCACACTAGAGCGCTGCCTACAAGATACTCTCTCAAATTTTATGCCGCCGTCTATCACCGATTGCAAGGAAGTCGTGGGGCAATATCAGGCTGGATTTATGGGTGAACGCGCTACAACGGACCAGATGTTCGCCATCCGCCAGGTGTTGCAGAAATGCCGCGAATACAACGTGCCCACACATCACTTGTTCATAGATTCCAAATCGGCGTATGATACAATCGATCGAGACCAGCTATGGCAGATTATGCACGAATACGGATTCCCGGATAAACTGACACGGTTGATCAACGCGACGATGGATCGAGTGATGTGCGTAGTTCGAGTATCAGGGACACTCTCGAGTCCCTTCGAATCTTGCAGAGGGGTACGGCAAGGTGATGGGCTTTCGTGCTTGCTGTTCAACATTGCTAGGGTGTAATTAGGAGAGCGGGAAAAAACACGATTGGGACGATTTTCACGAAGTCCGTTCAGCTTCTTGGTTTCGCTGATGATATTGATATTATAGCTCGTAAATTTGAGACGATGGCGGAAACGTACATCCGACTAAAGAGTGAAGCCAGGCGAATCGGATTAGTCATTCATGTGTCGAAGACAAAGTACATGATGGCAGAGGGCTTTAGGGAGGAATCACCGCGCCCGCCACCCCGAATTTATATCGACGGTGATGAAACCGAAGCGGTTGAAGAATTCGTGTACTTATGCTCACTGATGACCGCCGACATCGACACCAGCAGAGAAATTCAGAGGCGCATTGTGGCAGGAAAACGTGCTTACTTTGGACTCCGCAGAACTCTACGATGGAATAAAGTTTGCCGTAACACGAAGTTAACTATCTACAAAACGCTGATTAGACCGGTCGTCCTCTATGGGCACGAAACATGGACCCTACGTGCAGAGGACCAACGCGCCCTTGGAGTTTTCGAACGGAAGGAGTTGCGTACCATCTACGGCGGAGTGCAGATAGAAGACGGGACTTGGAGAAGGCGAATGAACCACGAGCTGCATCAGCTGCTGAGAGAACCAACCATCGTCCATACCGCGAAAATCGGGAGGCTACGGTGGGCGGGTCACGTCACCAGGATGTCGGATAGCAACCCGACTAAAATGGTTCTCGAGAGTCATCCGACCGGTACAAGAAGACGTGGAACGCAGCGAGCTAGGTGGGTCGACCAAGTGGAGGACGATCTGCGGACCCTACGCAGAGTGCGGAACTGGAGACAAACAGCCATGGACCGACTGGAATGGAGGCGGCTACTATGTACAGCAGAGGCCATCCCGGACTTAGCCTGATCGGTAAGGTAAGTACATGATGTGATGGATAGAGAGAGTAAAAGTTGTGAAAAAGTGTTCCCTGCAATGCAATGCGGGAGGTTTTTGTTGGTTTTTGAGTATATTGAAGATACGACACTCAAGTGACTACCACCAATCTGATCGCAAACGGTCGCAGCTAAATTTTATGGAAGATCGTCCAAAGGAATCGGAAGGGAAACATTTTTTCGACTTGTTGAAAAATTTCAGTTTTTTATGCATTGTGGAAAAAGCATCTAATTCAGTCACTCTTATTCAAATAAAATGATAAAGAATGACATCGAAATTTGTGATAAACATCGAATACAACTATGTAAGAATCGAACACAATCAACCAAATACATGTCGAATGGATGAACCTATTTAATAGAGTGTTGAATTCATAGAATTTGAAATTAGAAAAATTGAAATAAAATGTCTACTCAAGAACATCTACTTTCATGAGCTCTGCGGAAAAGTTCCGACATACATTTGATAAAAGTAATGATTGATCTTAGTTATTAAAGCATTGAACTTTATGTTACCGCATTGATATCACAGTTTTATTGAGATAAAATTTTTGGATTAATGACCTATGACGGAACCACTGTGCGACGGTTTTCTGATCTGTTCTGTCATTTTTCACCAGTGTCGAAAAAATTCAGCACAATGATGTTCAATTTGTGTGAAAACGAGCACAAATAAACAAACACAGTTACCTATAGACACGAGGCCGAGAATGAACATGACAAAGAGAGACGAGACAATGAAAGCGGCGTCTTGTGGTGTCATCCACTGTAATTGAAGTTCAGTTCAGCTGAACTTCAGCTCGATGAATTCGAATATGAATTTAAATTGATTTATTATGGTTTAGGCATACAAATACCGATATGTTACCATAATTCAATGCATTATAGTTACTTTTGGTGAGTGATGCAAAACAACTGCATTTTTTGCGTCTGCATCGTGCTTAATTAAAAATAATCAGTTGAAATTGAAAATACTGACTTTGAGTATCAGTAGGTGATTGAAGTTCAACAGACAGCGGTCAAAAGAATTTCGAAAGCATACATTTCCGAGAATGCCGCTCGGGTTGTCAAGACGACTATCAAAACAAAAACAAATCAACGACGCTGGCGCCGTTGGGCGTCGGTGGAGACGACCGTATTTTGACAATTGTCGTCACTGTTTTTCACCTTTAGTCCGACCACCATTTGGTCCCGAATAAAGTTTTTGTAATTACGTTGTAAAAAGTTGAACATTTCAGTTGGCTGAAGTATGCTGAATTGGCCTGCTTTTCACCCCTAATGCAAGTGTGCCGAAAAGTACCACTTTTCGGCACTCTTAAGAGTGCTGAAAAGTAGCACTTTTCGGCACTTTTGCTCGTACGTACTTTTTTCTTACCACCATGCCTCCCATAGATTCAGCCTCTGCCTTTACATCTACTGAGCAGCTTGAATCCGAATCAGGACAATTTCAATTCGGATTCGAACTACAAATCAAGTGTAGAGGCTGTAGAGGCAGCTGCTGAATCTGCTTTTGCTTTTGCCCGCGCACATCTGTTTGACAACGGGAGCTCGATCATTGGTGACGCCTACTACACCAGAGCCTACCCACGCTATGTCTGAACCAGCAGATTATAAAAATTGAATGTACATCGGATATTTTTCCGCAGAACATCAGTATTCAACCCATATTTTCATTTGCAGAAGGTTTAAAAATATTCTATCGGTGAAAATTTTTCCATATATTTTGTATGGGAGCGAAATTGGCCGAAAACGAGAATTACATGCAAATTTGTATGAAAAACAGCTAAAAAGATGAAAAAATCAAAATTTCCCCGATGAAATATTTTAAAAGTTTCTGCATATGATAATATAGCATGAATTCTGATATTCTGTGGAAAGAAACCCGATGTACATTCAATTTTAATAATCTTCTGGTTCAGACATAGCGTGACCTGATCAAACGAAAAACTACGCCGACAAGCATGAGCGCGCGCACGTGGTTCCTACTGATACATGTTTGTGTAGCTAGAAAAGATCGCACTAAATGGGTGTTTTTCGTAATTACAAAAAAAAAAACTTTGTATGCACCTCGTTGCAAAACTCGATTTTTTCAGCACTCGTCGTATTTATCCAACTCGGCAAGCCTCGTTGGATAAATGTACGACTGGTGCTGAAAAAATCATCATTTTGCAACTTGTTGCATAAATAATTATTTCAACACTTTTTGCTTTTAAATGGCCAAATCGACGGTGCCACAGTTCGAGATTCTTCGAACTACGCCCACAAGATAACAGTGCATCACTCGCGCCATGCCTGTCCGTATAGAAATCCAGACGATACAGTTTTCCATACCCAACCATAGTCTTCCGCTCTGATACGTCACGTTTACCGAGAAAAGATTGCACTTTAATACAGACACATGACGAAACAATCAGTATATTTACCTTTTACAAGCACTTTTAGTCTTACCGTGCCGGTATGCTACGCCAGAATCGCCTCTCCGTTTTCCAGCTGGAATCGATGAACCACTGCATTGGCGCCGACTTATTTTGCCTGGTGCATCCACGTCACTGCTCACGCCAACGAAACACACGCCGCCGTCCTCAGCGAGATGTTCGATTTTTGTTTCCGATTCTGATTTCCCTTTTTTTTCGTCGGACAATCGGCGAGCTTGTGGCCCTCTTTGGAGTTGCCAGTATCAGTACAGACTCCTGACCCTAATCCGCTCGAGAATCTCTTGCCAATCTTGAAAATCAAGGTTTAGCAGTGATCCTCAGGCCCATTTGTTTAACTGAATGTATCGCAATATTTATATTGATTTTCCAAACACTCTAGCAGTTATTCTTCATTATTCGGGCTGTAGAACAACCTCCAGATGAAACAATACAGAGATTTCCACCATAACATATATATTTAGACCGCGGGCCGCACTTTCGTGACCACAGGTCCAGGAGCACACACTAAAAAGCATCCACCAAAATAATAGTAGTAAACTGTGTTCCTTGTGGAATGCCTTAGGGATTTGTTTAAAAATTGTTCTAGGTATTACTTGTACATCCATTTCAGGAAATTGATTATAGGATTCTTCGAGAGATTCCATCAAGGATTTTTCAAGGAATCTTAACAAATTCCTCCAACGATTCCACAAGAAATTCATTCAACGATTCTCTCAAGAGTTCCTTCGACCCAGACAACCAGGAATCGCATAAGAGTGCACGCTGTACATCGTATAAAGTACTATTTTAAATCACTATCGCATATATATACAGCGGACGGACAATATTCGTGGTTGTATGACATTTGCCAGAAAGCCATTTGCTAGAATGCCGCTTGCCAGAATCAGTTTGCCAGAATATACCTTTTCCCAGAAAACCATTCCCCAGAAAGGACATTCCCCAGAAAAAGTTGTATTTATCCGAATAAATGTTAATTTTATGTTTGGCCAGATTAATAGCATTGACATTGGCTCAACAAAATTCTGTTTGAACAGTATTTGATGCTCGTTGATACCAGGCATAGTAATAGCAATGACTGAATTCTGGTTTAAAATCAGTAGCGACCTCACCTTATTGCGTATTGGTAAACGTTTGATTTTTTTTCTTTTTTATTTGATCACTGACAGTAGTGTAGAAGCTACAAAAGTAAATAAAACATCTTAGTTTGGGGTGTTCTTAAAAGATTTGCTTAAAAACACTATTGGAGTTAAACTGCTAAAAAACTAATCACGACATTTCTTTTCTTTTAAACGGGGGCTGTTCTTGAATAGAGTGCTAAGCGTAAGGACCAGTAGTTATCCTTTAGTTACTGATATTTTAGTGTCACTTATAAGAGTTGAACCAGCCTCGCACTGAAAAACTCTCTAATACAGACACCCTGGACACCTTAACCGTTTTGGTATGAGGTTTAAAGCCAGAAGGTCATCAGGCTCAGTGGACATATGACAAAACGATCGTCAAACAGGTTGTATTTTGAAGCTGCTTAGGCTGTCACAAATTTTGATTTTCTCTTATACCACCCCCTTCCTCGGAAAATTTTGGTCAGAATTCAACATTTTAAAGGAGGACACGAATATTTTTTTTTTCAAAAAATTTTATAATTTTAAGGTGAAACTAGAGACGCTCAGAAAGTTTCTCAACAAATACGATAAGTTTAATGATTTTACCTGATTTTTCGGGTATTTTTTCATCAAATACATTTATTATTTATGACTCCCCTCCCCTTGACGAATCAACGAGCACTGAGACAAAAAAAGAGATTTGTTTCGGCCTTATATTGTTAACTCCATTTGCGAATTTTACTTCTTATGAAAAAGAACATTGTTGTTTGGCGGTCGAACGGCTAAGTTTTCATTAGACAATTTTCCTTTATTTCACACAGGTTGTTCTTTCTGGAATTGTTATTTTGTGGAAATCAAACTGCTAACTCTGTAGGAGATTTACCCTTCTTTTGATAATTGGCTGTTCTTTAAAATTACGCTGTTAAAGATTTGGCAAGCAACACAACTGTTAACTTCATCCGAGATTCCCCTTCTTTAAAAAATGGGCTATTCTTACGAGTGACACTGTCATTGAATTTTCAAGTGGTCAATCTCATAAGAGATGTTTTCTTCTTTTAATCAAAAGTTGTTCTTTCGAGTTGCTTTGGCGCAGTATCATCGTCCGCGGCCATGAAGTCTCAGGTCTTTTTGACGAAGCATTCCGTGGTATAACGCCCAAACATTCAAATACGTCACGTAAGCCTATTATCTGATCGGTGTAGCAAGGTCTAATATCTATTCAGCCTAATAATAATTCGGCCTTATTTCCTTCTGCCTAATGACCCAGCATAGATAGAGCTATATCAGAGTGGATATGTTAGAGGGACTTAGTTACAACATTTCCATCACAAATTTTACCTTCTTTGGCTTTTCTTTATGTTTGGTTCAATCAGAAACTTAATTGAAAGATGTTCTTTTTATTACAGTGTCTAAATGACAATTGGCGATATTGGGCCATTCTTTTGAAACTGTTAGAAAATTAGGTGTTTTCCTCCATATTTTCATAAAATACCCATAGGATCATATAATGAGAAAACATTTTATTTTATTTTACTTCCCTTTTATGTAATGTTATTCTTCTTAAACAAAATACATGCACCGGAAAAAAACATACAGTTTCTACCACTGGTTTGGTAGAGCAATAACCGAGAAATACACGAAACTACAAAACAACTCAAATTTAAGTTCTTGTGACGCAATGCCGCACCTCCGTGGAATTACTCAAATTTGCGTCAAACCGCGATAGTGGTCACTAAGTAGTTCTCATTTGATCGCGGCAAAAATTTTCACACAGTGGTAAGTTATTTTCACCCAGCGGAGGCTTTATTTGACGCAAATTTGGGTTTAGTCAAGATAACCCAAATTTGGCTTCTTCCACGGAGCAGCACGCATGTGTCGGTGCTTCTCTCTTCGTTTATGACAACATTCGTGTGGGGCGAGGGAGAAAACAACCCAATGCTGAGTAAAAACTAAAAGCTGTTTAGCCAAATTTGAGTTTTTCAAACTTATTCCCTGGGTTAAAATATTATTCAGTGTAGGAAAAAATATTTAATTCTGGGGAATAGTCCATTCTGGCAAATGGTCCATTCTGGCGAATGGCTTTCTGGGAAATGATCTATTCTGGCAAATGGTTTTCTGGCAAAAATCATTCTGGCAAATTGATTCTGGCAAACGGTTTTCTGGCAAATGTCATGCAATCATATTCGTCGCATATGATGCGATTTTTTGAACTAATTACGACGCATCAGATAACGTCATATAAGAATACAAATCAACTTTTATTTGGTATGAGTACATCGTAGTAGATGCTATTCTGATGTTTTATGAGGATGATCTTTCCCCTTTTCTATTACGATTGGTGTTTTTCGGTGACGATTGTCGTCATCGTCACCGAAAAACACCAATCGTAATAGAAAAGGATAACGTAAACGGTGATCAACACAACCATAAGATAGGATGATCTTTACTTATTCGCAAAAACGTGCGAGTAAACCCGCAAAGCGTCAAATGAATTTGCATAATTACGTACTGCGATGATTATACGACTTCGCTTGGTACTTTACTTATAGTGTCTGTTTAACTCGCATTGGTGTACGGATGAAATCGCATAAAAGTACAAATAATCTCGTTAAAGTGTGCATACATACTCGCATAAGCTAGAAGTGTTTATGTTGACATAATGCGATTTTATATGTGATAACAATGAAGAGTTACTGTTGAGCTGCAGATGCAGGGCCAAAATGCTAAAAGAAAGTCGGCTGTTCATGGTTACAAAGTCATCATTATTTGTTTTATTGGCTTAATAATCAACAATGGGAAATGCCAGCCAGAGAGGTGTAAGGAAAACTGTGCGGGAAATGGTGCCTCGTCGTTTTCAACTCCAGATAGTCTGCCAAACACGCACAGCGCAAGTGAACCGAGTGCATTCCAAACACTGAGGTGAGTTAGAATATCATGATAATTAATCAGCTTTGTTTCATAAGTAGCGTTTGGTGTTAAGTGTGAAGTGTGGCTCAACAATCCAAAGATCATTAGTTCGATATCGAGCTGACAAAAATTTTTTTTTTTTCGAATATTATTAAGTCGCATAAGATGCTGAATTACGTCGCAATAATGCTCACGGTACATCGTTTAATACATCGCTTCAAGTCATATAGCGTAATTATCGTTCTGTCAATGTACGTTTGTCAATTCACTTTTGTACGGATAAGGTACTTTTACTGCATCTTATACGATGTAGCTTTAACGCATAAAAGTACGTATAACATGAACATAAACTTCATTATACGTGTAAATTGGTTGTCTGGGGAGAATTCGATGGTTTGGCATCTATTATTTCCACAATTTCGTCTGGAATCTCCCCCAATGATTTATTTAAGGAAACCTTGAGTATGCCTCCATGGATTTTTTGAAATATTTCTTAAAATATCACGTGATTTTTTATCTCGAGGATTAATCTTTTTCGACCGCAGATTATTGTGGAACCCATAGCAGGCCCGACTTTTACTGATGATGCACCTCCGTATTTTGCGGCTAACATTCTTGTCTGTCGTTAAGATAGACGAAATCTTCCTCGAACGTGTCTCCGTCTATCCTAACACTGCCCTGTCGTTCGTGGTTCCACCTGCCAGCATGTACTTCGCTTTTGACGCGTTCACCATAAGTTCGACCTTTGTTGCTTCCCGTTTCAGGCGGGTGTACAGTTCTGCCACCGTTCCAAATGTTCTTGCAATAATGTCCATGTCATCCGCGAAACAGACAAATTGGCCGGAATTTGTGAAAATCGTGCCTCGGCTCATCGCATAAACACCTTCCAGAGCGATGTTGAACAGCAATCATGAAAGTCTATTACCTTGTTGTAGTCTTCGGCGAGATTCGAACAAACTAGACAGATCACCCGAAACCCTTGTGAAATTTCTTACACCGTCCATCGTCGCTCTGATCTATTCGCGACATTTTTGGAGCAATGCACGGTGAAGATTTGATGCATTGTCGAGCGGCCATCGATGAAACCGGCTTGATAACTTCCCACGAACTCATTCACTTCAGGTGAAAGACGGAAGATGATCTGGGTTGGTACTTTGCAGGTGGCATTCAGAACTGTGATCGCTGGGAAGCTCTCCAACTTTCCACTTTTATTGTAGATTGAGCAAATGACACCTTCGTTCCACTCCACTCCTCCGGAAGCTGTTCGGTCTCCCGGATGCTCGTGCAGGCAGATGTCTAACTTTCCCGGGCCCATCTTGATGAGTTCAGCTCCGATACCATCCTTACAAGCTGACTATTGTTCTTGAGCTGCTGGATAGCTTCCTTAATGCTTCGCGATTTATTTTTTATCGATCAATCCATAGAAGCATGAGGTAGGAACTTGTAAGAGCAAGAGCTATGCTGAACGCTCTTTATCGACTCACCATGTCGCAACCCATCATCATCATCATCAGCTTACCGAGTTCGAAACTGCTGTAAACTAGTGTTTTTTGACCTCTCTAGTGTCCTGCTGATCTTATCGGCGGGCCCTGGCATAGTCTTGTGCCATATACCTTTGACAGTTGTATAAACCTTTTGCATATCGTTCCGACCCATACGCTTCAGCAACCACCACTCTTCATGCTGCCGACATTGATCTCGTTTGTCCCCGTTGGCACTCTCCGTCGAACCAACCATCACGTGGAGTGGAGTCGCAGAGCGGAGCGAATTGAGCTTATGTCGATCAGTTTAAACTGAAATCATGATGTCTGGTGAGTGACAACATTTCACCGTGTACATTTTTTTTTTTTTTTTTTTTTTTTCAATGCGACCCTCCACTCTCCCCCACACCAAAAAGCTCAGCAACGAGCTCCCTGGTAGTGGACGCATCTATGTTCTCAGCAAACTGGCAACAAAAATCAAAACAAACAAATTACTAAATTATTGCTGAGAATTTTGACATCAAATACAATAAGGAGAATGATATTGGAATTTAAAAATATTAACTAAAGAGGTGTTTCCAGTGGACGACAAGTCCTTTTAAGGAAACACCAGAACTTAATTATTAAAAATTATCTAAAAGTAGCTTACTGACGATTAATATAAACATTTATAATAGGAATGTACGAACATTGTCTCTCAAATATCGCTTAACGCTGTTTTTGAAATTATTACGATTTCTTATGGACTGTATTTCACGGGGAAGTATGTTATACTTGGATGGGCCTATAATAGAAAACCGCCTTTGACCGAAACACGAAGATGCTCTTAACCGGAGTAAATTGTTGACTCGCCTTGTATTGTAAAATCTTGAAGTTTCTTGCAGTACCAGATTATGATGAGTTGTAGGATTATTAATAACATCATGAATTAGTGATAGAGTTTGAAGTTCACAAATTGCACTAATTGGTAAAATTTGGTGAGGTAAGTTTGTATATAACTGAACTGTAGAGTAAAGGTGGGGTAGTTTGAACATTATCTTTAAACACCTGTTCTGTAATATTTGCAGCTTCTTTAGTTTTGACTTGCATGCACGACCCCAAGCGATAATCAAGTAGCTTAGCCTTGAATGAATATGTGCATGATAAAATTTCAAAAGAATTTTAGTTGGAATAAAACTACGAACTCTTCTCAGTACACCACACAAAGATGAGATTTTATTACAGACATGTTTAATGTGGCCATCCCACGACAAGATACTATCTAAATGTACACCTAAATATTTAAAAACAGAAACTTGCTCTATTTCATCTGATCCTAGTTTTGGGCTTATTAGTTGGGGTAGAGTTTTCCTCGCAGAATGAAATATCATGAATTTTGTTTTGGTTAAATTTAAAGATAATAAATTACATGTGAAATAACAGTGAAGCTTCTCTAAGTCATGGTTTATATCAGTAATAATAGTGTGAGGATTGCTATTTGGATAAAACAAGGCAGTGTCATCCGCAAAAAGCCTTGCAGTTCCTTTGAGGCCAATTCTGCATATATCATTTATGTAAAGTAAGAAAAGCAACGGCCCGATATTACTACCTTGAGGAACCCCCGTATGGATATGCATTAGTGAACTTCTTTCACCATCGATAGATACAAACTGTTGCCGATTTTGTAAATAGCTACGAATTACCTCATTAGCGGAACCTCTTATTCCATAACGATCTAACTTTGCCAGCAAAATATCGTGATTCAGCGTATCAAACGCCTTTTTCAAATCTAGAAACAGAGCCCCAACATGTTTTTTAGAGTCAATATCATTTATTATACTATCTACAAGCTCAGTAATAGCTACAGTTGTGCTGCTTCCATTTCTAAAACCGTACTGCAAGTTGTAAATTACATTATGCCGTTCGAGGAAGTTTACCATTCTATTCATTAAAAGTTTCTCAAAAATCTTGTTAAAGACGGAAAGTGTAGAAATAGGCCGATAATTATCTGGTTTACTAGGATCACCACTTTTGAAAATGGGAACAACTTTTGCAATCTTAAGGCATTGTGGATATCTACCTGAATCAATAATTTTGTTGAATGATTCGGCTAAAATTGTTGAAAATACGTCTACGTTGTCTTTAATTGCGATTGTTGGTAAGTTATCAGGGCCAGGACTTTTATTATTTTTCAAATCCTTGATCAACATTACAACCTCATCAGCAGAAGCAGGTTGTACAAAAATTGTTTCCGAAACTGAACGCACTGTTGTTAAAGGATTTACATTAGAAGTTACAATGTTGTTTGCTAATAAACTGCCTATGGTAGAGAAATGTTCATTTAAGGCTTCACATGTTTCAATTGTGCTATTTGTTTGCACACCATTGATAACCAAATTTGATTGAGAAGATTTGGTAGATGTACCGAAAAGAGCATTTATATTTTTCCAAAGTTTAGAATGGCAAGTGCTGTTTAGTAAATTTTCATAATACCTTTTCTTTGTTTTCTTTTTTAGAATATCAACTTTTTTGGATACATGTTTTAACAATTCGGTAGTTCGTGAATCTGAAGGGTTGTTGCGGTGTCTTTTTAAATAATTATTTTTAATTTTTATCAAAGACCAAATTTCAAAGTTCATCCACGGGCAATGACTACCTTTTAATTTAGCAGTTTTAGTAACAGTGACTGTGTTATTAGCAAGAATTTCATTGTACTTATACATTATACCTTCTAAACAAGTATTAACATTATCTATAACATGTATGCTTTGTAAGTAAGCTCTAAACTCATATTGTACTTGAGAACGGTTAACGATATTTTTGGTAAACGTCACACGATTCGTTTCGACAGACATTTTATATTCAGACAAGACTAACAAATGATCACTAACATCGGAAAAAATTGTATGATTACAAATACGACATGCATCTTCAATTTTACAAATCACGTGGTCTAAAATGTTGGAACTAGCGGGTCTAGTAACAAAAGTATTGGTACACACAAAATTATAGGATTGAAGAAGTTGTTTGTATCTTGACACAACATTGTTGTTGACTAGATTTACTGGGACATTCATATCACCAAAAACAAAACAAGAGCGACTGTTGACAGAGCTCGATAGCCAATTTTCTAGATGATCAAAAAAACTATTAAAATCATATGAAGGCGGGCGATAAATACCATGAATGTCATAACAATTCTCATTAATTTTTAATTGAATGTGAATGTGATGCATGCCATTTTCAACCTTATTTTCTACAGTTTTGTAATTCAAAGCATTTCTAATGTAAACTGCCAAACCCCCAGATGACGTGTTCCTACATGAGAATACGCTTGTGTACCCTGGAATATGATATAATGCAGAATTTTCCAAATTTACCCATGTTTCACCTACCACAATTATGTCAACGTGAACTTTCAATTGGTCAAGGGTCTCAGTTATTTTATCAAACTTGAATAAATCATTCATTCCCCTGATATTCCATTGCAGTATTCGTAACTGTTTGCTGCAAATATTACAATTATCATTAAAATCATCAATGTTTGAATGAAAATAATTCAGTGCATTAGCCATTATAACAAAAACAATTACAAAAAGAACTATAAACAATCAACATCTGAAATACATTAAGATAGTTCGGTAAACTTTTCAACAAACTCCTTTAAGTCATTTTTTGTTTTAATCACAGTGATTCTAGATTGGTCATTTTCCTTTACAAGTATTGCACCTCGTCTCCCCGGCCACACATACTTGATTTTGTGTTTAATTTGCAAATCCTTCAGACTTTTTAGAAGCTCTAAAGCGAGAGTAGTTAACTCATCGCGGATGACCACATTAGTTACTTTGTGTTTGCCATTCGTGTTTTTGATTACATCGGAAGATTTGACAGTACCAAATCTCCTTTTCCGAGAAAACACAAGTTCTTTATCCTGCTTGCTTCGGAACTCAACTTTAATTGGACCAGACAAGTTAGATGTATTATTGGGTTTAAACCTATTTGCAGAAATAAGAGAGTCTGATTCCAGGGGCACACCAATATGCGAAGCTGTTTTACAAACAAGATCTGCAACGTTCTCATTTGGTGAGAACGGAATACCTAAAAATATAGCATTGTTTGAGAGCTCTTCCAGTTCAGCTTTATCAAATTTACCTTCCATACCATTTACAGATTTTTCGAGTATTGAGTAAGATATTTTCAAATCGTTTACATGTTGCTTTAATGTTTCATTTTCTTGTTTAAGCTTCTGGTATTCCTGCAGAATATCATCAAATTTTGATGAAAGAAACTGTTGAGAACTTTCAATAGCATTTGATACTGATTTAACTTCGGACTTCATTATACCCAATTGCGAGACTACAATATTCGAAACTATGGATTTCAGTTCGTTAGAAACCGTATTTATCACAGACGTTTTATTACTGAGCATGTCATTAATTCGTTTGAACATTTCAGAACATCTAATCGTGCAGAAAAACATATTGGACTTGACACGATTTACAGCTTTAC